>NW_028253108.1:0-48808 GCF_964263255.1 Lissotriton vulgaris
GGTCACACATTGGGATGTGTATTAAGAGCCAAAACCCTGGCTGACGAAAACAACCCATGAAGAGAAAGTAGCGACGTTTGAAAAAGCATACAGGGTTTGAACAAGGATAAGGGCACTTTCTAGGAGGATTTAAACTGGAATATCGCTCTCACTGCACCACTGGACCTCCATTTTAGTTGACAATCACTGGGGCCTATTTACAAGGTGATCGCACCACCGGAACATCCCTTTTTTCAATGTTCCTGTGACATGGTGCCCTGTAACAGCGGCATTAAGCCACTTTGCATGGCTTAACACCACTTTATAAATATGGTACCCTTTCACACCATTTTCTGCATGAAAGGGGCGTGCAATGGGTGTTGCTGCGGGTGTTCCACTGCAACACCCATTTCTTTTTGACGCTGCCCCAGAGTTACAAGGATGTGTAAATCTGAAGCAGCGCCAAAAACTAACGCCGTGCAAAAGCAGGCATTATGCGGCACACATAGAAGGAGTAAATTACATTAATGATTAGAAGGGACAGCTTCCTCCACATAACCAATGCAGGTACCCTTGCACTATGGCGCAAGGGTGTCAGTGTTGGCGCTAAGCATCTATTTTTAGCATTAGCGCAAGGGAAAACACACAGGTGTGCTGTATTCTTGAAAATACGGCGCATCACTGCGTTTTTTAAATGACGCTGCGCGGTGCTGCAAAATTTGCCACAGCTCAGTGCCATTTCCTTGTATTTATTTATTTATTTATTTATATTCTTATAGCGCGCCTGAATCAGCCCCGAAGGGGTATCTCCGCGCGTTGCTTCTGTATGAGTCGGATAGGCTTTATTGAGGGGGTGACAGAAAGGAAAAAACAAAAGAGAAATTAATCTTGTGTGAACAGATGTGTTTTTAGTTTTTTCCTAAAGGAATAGAGATTAGAGACTTGTCTCAGCTGAAGTGGAAGGGAATTCCACAGCAAGGGGCCTTTAAGAGAGGGTGCTCGGCCACCCTGTCTGGCTCTGGCAACTTTGGGTACATGTAGCAACATAATGTTGCTGGATCGCAGAGCACCTCCAGGAGAGTAGGGAAAAAAAATGTCTTTTAGGTATTTGGGACCAGACCCATAGATGCACTTATGCATAATGCAGCAGAGTTTAAAATTTACCCGTTGTTGCACTGGAAGCCAGTGAAGGTGGGAGAGGAGAGGGCGGGACGGGGTGCGGGGAGGGGCATTCAGGATGAGTCTTGCCGCGGTGTTCTGCACCACCTGCAGTCTGCGTAGTTGTTCATGGTTGGCAGAGATGAGTAGACCATTACAGTAGTCTACCCGCCCAAGGACTAATGCCTGTACCAGCGTTTTCCTGTGGGTGTTTGGCAGGAAAGGGAAAATACGCCGTAGGAGACCAATTGTTCGGAAACATGTTCCTGTAACTTGGCTGACGTGATCTTTTAGAATCAGGGTTTGGTCTAGGCGTACTCCCAGGTTTTTGATGGTCTGTTTGGGCGCTGGGACAGGTCCTAGCTCGAGTGGCCACCAATCCGGAGACCAAAGCAGGGTGGCCCCTCCAAACAACATGACTTCCGTTTTAGTCACGTTGCATTGGAGGAAGTTCTGGGCCATCCATCCTGCCACAGCTCTCATGCCATTTTGAAAGGATTGCATGACTGCAGGTGTAATAGTTTGGAAGGGAAACAACAGCTGAGTGTCGTCAGCGTAGGAGATTGGGGAAAACCCATAAGATCTTATAATCTCCGCCAAAGGGGCCACATATACGTTAAATAACCTGGGGCTCAGGCATGAGCCCTGTGGCACACCCTTGGTAAGCTTCCTGCAGACAGATTTATGGGAGCCTAGTTTGACACCTTGTTGTCTGTCTTCAAGAAAGCTTTCAAGCCACGCAAGGGCGGTCCCTTTTACTCCTACTCCCTTCAAGCGGTTGAGAAGGATTTTGTGCGACACCGTGTCGAAGGCAGCGGACAAATCCAATAGCACCAGAATCACTGAGCTCCCCCTGTCAAGTGACATTCTGATGTTATCTGTCACTGACAGGAGGGCTGATTCGGTGCTATGGTTGGGCCTAAAACCAGATTGTGAGTGGTCTAGGCCGCCCGCTGCCTCGATGTAATTAGACAGGTGTGCGTTGACATGTTTCTCGGCCAGCTTGCTGAAATAAGGCAGGAGGGAGATGGGCCGGAGGTTGGAAAGCTCCGTCCACCGGAGAGCCGCGTTCTTGCGGATAGGGTTTACCACCGCTCTTTTCCATTCAGTTGGTACTTTTCCCTCTTTAAGAGACTGATTAATTACATCCTGAATGTGGGGGGCTAACAGGGTGCTGAGGGGTATTAAGGTTTTAACAGGGATAAGGCCATCCGGCGACCCAGATTTGACTTGGGTCATTAATGTATGCAGCTCTTCAGTGTTGATAGGAGGGAGTGTAGTCAGCGTACAGTTGTTGTTTTCGTTGGGGGAGGAAACAGTCAGAGTGTCACTATTTGTTTGGGATAGTAAAATTTTATCATGGATGGATTCTATTTTATTTTCGAAGTATAAGGAGACTTCTTCACATAAGCTTTGTGAGAAGTCATCAGGACTTACACAAGCCATAGGTTTTACAAATGTTTCAAGAATCCTGTACAGTTCTTTGGGGGAGTTGCCGGCTTCTATGAGCTGTTGGGCAATGTTATTTTTGCGGGCAGCTTTGATATGTTTATAGTAATTGTTTTGAGCTGCACGATGTGCCTTTTTATTATCCTCGGAGTGTGATTTCCTCCATCTCTTCTCTATCCTCCTGCATTCCTGCTTCTCTTTTCTGAGAGCCTCGGTGTACCATTTTTCCTGTTTGGCCACAGGAAATTGTCTAAGTGTTTTCAGGGGGGCAATTTTATCAATGGCTTCAGACAGAGATTGCTGAAACATAGTTAACCTATGTTCTACTTCCTCAGTATCTCTGATATCGGGTTGTTCCCACACCTTTTGTAATGTCTCCAGTGTGAGTTTGTGCCACTGTCTGCGTATAGTGGGGGGGTTGGGATGTCTTATGGGGGCCATTATTAGCTTTGAGAATAGTAAATTGTACTAAAAAGTGATCAGACCAATTGACTTGGGTAGGTGTATGACACAGTATGTTGTCGAAGTTAGTGTATATCAGGTCGATACAGTGTCCACCTTAATGTGTAGGACCCTGATTCTTTTGTGTAAGACCAATGGTTGTCATATCAGTAGACAGACTTTTGGTCCCCGTGGAGTCAGGTTGGTCGGTGTGAATATTAAAATCTCAGAGGAGAAGGAAGTCATCATTGGCCCGCATATGTGGGCCTAACATCTCTAAAAGAGATGTGGAAAAGTTGGGACATGGGAGTGGAGGTCTGTATATAAGTGCTCCCTTGCTAGTCTTTCTGTTAGGGAGAGTGATTCTGAAAACCATTATTTCCATGTCCTTACAGCATTGTTTGTCTAAAATGTCTAATTTGAGGTAATCTTTATAAATTATGGCAATGCCGCCGCCTGTTTTTTCTGGGCGATCAGAATGGTGGAGTTTGTATCTCATAGGTACTCCCAGGGTAATGGCAGATACCGTGTGTGGCTTTAACCAAGTTTCAGTAATGAAACAGATATCTGGAGTTAAGGAGTGTATTAGGTCCCAGATCTCAATTTGGTGTTTGGGCATCGATCGGACATTAATAAGGATACAATGCATATCATCAGAAGACCTACTAGGTTTAAGAGAGTCAGTAAATTTCATGGAGGAATAATGGCATTTTATACATGAAAAAGGACCTTCGAAGCAGGGTCTATTATCATCTGTGTAGCAGGGGGGATACGTTGCCTTAATAATAAAAGGGAGGATGCCTCATACCTGATATGTTTGTCTGCACAGGGTGGCAGCATGGTATAGAGCTGCCGCCCCGTCACCTCGTCCTGTCGCGGACGGGCGCAGACGGGCAGCTCTTTGGCTGGTCTTCGGCTGAAATGAGGCTGCGCGCAATCGCTGCGCGCTTCCTGTGAGGCGATGGCTAAATAGCCCCCTGCTGACAGCTAGAGCGCTGAACGCTCCCGGAAGTGCCTGGCCCTCACCTGTCCGCCCTCCGCACAACGGTAATGAATTACCGAGTCGGACCGAGGCGGGCAGGAAGTAGAATCGAGACCAGCACTCCGGTGAGGATTTAAAAAGAGTATTAAACTATTGCTGTGGTGCAAAGCGCTAATCGCTAAAAACGCGCACCAAACGTTTTTAAAAATGACACTGAATTAAAATGCGGCAATGTTGGAAAATGCGCTGTCTGTCAACCTACAGATTTCCTTCTCGTCCAGCAAGCAAGCAAGCGGTGTGAAGACACTGCCACCGTCTTCTCCTGCAGCTGCGCTGTAAAGAGGCTCCGCCTAAATAGCCCCCTGCTGACAGCTAGAGCGCTGACCGCTCCCGGAAGTGCCTGGCCCTCACCTGTCCGCCCTCCGCACAACGGTAATGAATTACCGAGTCGGACCGAGGCGGGCAGGAAGGAGAATCGAGACCAGCACTCCGGTGAGGATTTAAAAAGAGTATTAAACTATTGCTGTGGTGCAAAGCGCTAATCGCTAAAAACGCGCACCAAACGTTTTTAAAAATGACACTGAATTAAAATGCGGCAATGTTAGAAAATGCGCTGTCTGTCAACCTACAGATTTCCTTCTCGTCCAGCAAGCAAGCAAGCGGTGTGAAGACACTGCCACCGTCTATACCCCACTATGTCTTTCTTAGGAAGCCAGTCATACAGCTACGGCAAAATATATTACACACTACACAAAACAGACACAAAGAAAGGACCACAGTTATGAGAGACTGATTGGATGTAAACTTTTACAGCTCATACAGCTATATCCATATTGCAAATGGTCTACAGTACACAATTGTTTTCCCAAATGAAATTGAAACAGCCAACGCGTTTCGTCCTCTATCGGACTTCTCCAGGGCTTGAAAGGTGAATGGTCTGGGTTCATAGGATTGTTCCCAGTGAATTGAACCCAATGAATTTGAGAGGTATATATATTCAAATGGCAGTATAATATCAGCTTTATTGCTCTGGAGTCAAGAAAAGTGTATCAGCGAATATTCGCGCCTCGTCTTTCATGTGGTCATATGTTTCGAATTCAAATGGCGAACCGATCGTGACGCGGGTGAGGTCTTGGGAGCCTGCCTGATACCGCAGCATTGCGGTCAGAGCGGAGATTTAGAGGTAGAAGTGTGCACGTCTTGAGCACCCAGAGACGGTAAAGAGTTGGGGCGGCATGAAGGATCAGAGTCCGGAAAACCAAGCACTAGCACAGCCAGCCGAGAGAACAGTTCAGACGACCCTAAAAGACCCCGTCGATTGAGCCTGTGTGGGTGAGGGCCCTACCGACATCGGGAGCGCAGCACCAGAGGCTGAACTGCAGGAGGAACACTGTTTGGGGGCTGTGACTGGTCACCAGGAAGCACAGTTAACTGAGGGGACCCCCTGGGTGCGGAGACTGATCGTGGGGCCTCACTGGACTGGGAGCTGAAGCTCGATGACAGTGGTTGTCCTCAGCCTTGGCCTGTATACTTGGGCGGAGGGGCCCTGGTCTCAGAACTGTTAAGAGCGCCAACAAAGGGGGAAGAAGCACTCATGCCCCTGTAAGTGAGAGGTGTCGAGAGCGCCCATCTGAAGAGGCCTGTGTGGGAGGCCTGCACAGCTTCTCTAACGGCGACCCCATGTGAGGCCCGGTGCAAGAGCTGACCTCAAAGATGACATAGCAGCAACGACATTCGAATGCAGCAGGGGCGGACCGGGTGCTTGGGCGGAGTGCTGCAGCTGCAAACAAGGAGGGGTGGCCCTATACCCGGGAGAACGCAACTGCGCCACGCCAGAGCTGGGTGCCCATAGACTGGGAGGTGATCTTGGGGCACATTGCAGCGCTGAAGAAGAGCGAACTAACAGTCACTAAAGCACCCCTGCATGAACAATAGTATCCGAAGCCTCTCTGGCCAAAGTGGTAGTAAGGGGTCACTGCACGGGACAATCGACTGGGACACAAAGGGAACTCTGCCAGGAAACCTTAGACCTGGAGGGGAAATTACGCCAGCTGGTCAATGCTCAGGGAACTGATTCTACATTCCTATTAAGCTTACAAGAAACGCGTGCAAGCTACAATGACGCACTGGGTCGGCTGCATTGTTATAGTCATAAGGAAAACCTGGAAAAGCTGGTCGACTCCTGGCAAGGTTAATTAAACCAGTCATGTGGATCACCAATTACACAGCTACGGTCAGGTTTCAGGGGACATAATATATGATCCTGATGAAATTAATGACTCCTTCCAAGAATACTACGATTAACTGTTCACAGCTCCAGCAGCAGTCCACCCGTCAGGCATCAGAGATTTTTTAGACCCCCAACTGCTCCGGTCTGTAGATCATTCAGTGCAGGAAGAACTGCGGGACCCAATAAACCTACAGGAAATTAAAGCGCCCATTAGTGCTTTGGCATCGGGTAAAACACCCAGGCCTGATGGCCTCCCAGCGGAATTTTGCCAACGATTCACTGAAAATCTAGCTCCACAACTAACAAGGATATATGCTGAGCCATTTGAACGAGCGGAGCTACCCAAATCTAGCAAAAAGCGCACTTGTGATCCCCCTCCCAAAAATTAAGGAGGCAGGTGCCATCCTCTTGAGTGTTTAGTGGATTTTAGACCCCTCTCCATGCTCAATTTAGATTTTGAAATCCTAAGGAAGGTACTGGCATGCAGAATACTCCCCCACATGAGATCTCTTATCCATCCTGCTCGAAATGGGTTAATTCTCTCTTGCAGCACCTCCTACAATCTCCACAGACTCTATTCTATCCTCTACCACGCGGAAACACCAACTAAACAGCAAGCAGCAGTGTTGTCAATTGACTTGGAAAAAATCTTGGACGTGGTTAACTGGGAGTACTTGTTTGAAGTTATGCTGTGTGCACAGCGAGGGTTAGGACGGGCAAAATGATCTACAAACAGTATGAGATTTCCCAGGAGACCCGGCAGGGGTGCCCCCGCTCACCTCTCCTATTTGCCCTAGCAATAGAGCCTCTTCCTGAGAGAAGGTGAGGGGATAGGATTTTGCATGGGTGGGCGGACACATAATATTTCCCTGTATGTGGACGAACTGCTGATCTACCTGGAGGAGGCGGTAATGGGTACCTCCACGTCTGTGCAGATCCTGGAAGGCTTTGCTCTGGTTTCAGGTTTCCGGGTGAACAAAATTAAGAAATGCTTAGTTACTGTGGCGGGTCCACTGCCTAGGCCTGTGGCCCTGATGGACGATATTCCCTGGGCCCTTAGGTCTTCCAAATACCTGGGAATCCATGTCTTCCATTCCCCAGAGTACCTGAAGGAGGGAAATCTGAACAGGGCTTTGCGATCTCTTAGATCTTGTGTGCACTTCTGGCGTACTCTGCAGTACGGCTAGGATTTCACTATCTAAAATGGTTATGCAGTCCAGACTGCTGTACTTCTTTGTTAACCACCCGGTTTTGAGGCCTGCTAGTTGGTTCAGGTGGCTGAGCACATTATTGCGAGACCTGGTGTGGGGTGACTGGTGCCCGAGGGTGTCATTGAAGACGCTACAACATCTCTTATTGGAAGGAGAGTTGGGAGTAACGAAATTCGAATTCTATATGTTGGCTGCCCGACTGCAAAGGCTAGCACAATGGATAGAGGGAGTAAATGAAGTGGGCACATGTCTGGCAGACCCGGATCCTCACCCTAGCCTAATCATGGCAAAATTGTTAATATCAACAACACCTACCCCATACTGTTTGTTATTGAAGCGCACAGCCTTGCAGGCCTGGAAAAGATGCCAGAGCAAACTGCAGCTGTCAACAAAATACACGCCTATGTTGCCCCTCGTGGGCTTGCCTCACAGCGACCCTAGGACAATATTTTCAGCTGAAAAGTTGCCGCACTGGACGGAGGAAAGGTTGGACAAATTGGGGGTTTGCTACCTGGAAAAAAATTCTGATCCTATTGCCTATTGGAGGAGTTAGTGGACAGCAACGGATTCCCCCCTTCCCCCCCACACTTATTTTACCGGAGCTCGATAACCGGAGCAAATGGAACCACACATTCACTCTTTGGCATCTCTGAGGCGAGATCGGAGCTCATTCAGAATGCTGCTCACGTGCTGGCTTCTCTCATGCAATCGCATCTAAAGGGTGAGCGAGGGGGGGCAATGAGCCTGAGGGTGCAAGCCTCCTTTCGTGATGTCACTTCCTGTTGTGACGTCAGCGTCCCCCCACTTCTTTTTTTAGGACTTGTGCCCTGAGGAGGTGTGAGTGGTCCACTGCAGAGGCGCGGAATACAATAGCCCCTTTCCACTAGAGGGATTATAGAGCTGAAGTATGGCAGAGTCCCCCAGGATGGTCGAGCTGTTGGGGAACTAACGAGTGGAAGAGTGGCGAATGGCCCCGCGTGGGATGTCCCCTCCAGCTCTATTGTGTGCTCCCTGCGTTGAGATCCTCCAAATGCACCATATGAGATTATTACACATAACACCCTTCTGCAAAAGTTTAAGTTTTATTTTAAGTTGACAATATAGTAAATGCGATAAATATGTATGGTATTTTTGTACTTTTTAACCAGGGAACCAGCCACGTCAATAAAATTCAGTGTGGACTGTTTTACCCTTTTTACTTTCACTCACGTTTTCACTGACTACACTCCTCTATTTCCTCACTCACACCCACCATTGGCAAGGAACTAAAGAACCCCGCCAAAAGAGTACCTGTGGGTACTCGGGCAGACATTGCAGCGCCGGTCTGTCGAGGGGCAGTGAGTCGATGATGACACTGGATACCCTCCAGTAAGGGTGTGTTCCACACCTAATACTCTGGGTGTATGAGGCTCTCCAAGTTCCGACTAGGGAACCCTTCCAGTCGCGGTATTAACTATACCTACCCATATCTCCACGGATTCACACCATCTCTGGGGAACTTTGTACTCTGCTGCTAGCTCTGGTATTTTTGTACCCAAGGATGCTGCTGAAGACTGCCCGCCTGGTTCTGAATAATAATAAGTGAAGCAGGTACTAGATAGAACAACTATGCAACAGGGATTCAATTATCTCTCCGGATTGTCTTTCCAGCCTAAAATGTATGGAAGCTCAAGTTAGGAATTAACACAGAGTAAATCAGGAATACTCATAAAGATGTTTCCTAGTGTTGTAACAAATAAGGATATGAAAGATACACTTGTAATTATTTATCATGCAATGTTATTTACGAAATCCCAATAAAAATAAGTAAAAAAATAGTGAATAACTTTCTGCCCTTGGAACCAGATTTCTATCTTCAGCAGCTGTTTTGTTGGGATGTGTGTAACTCTGCCGTCACTGCTCCCTCTCCCAGTAGTAATAAGGAATAGTAGAGTGCACTGAAATTCCATCTCAGCGGCCTTTAGACTGTATTAATTCAGTCCCCTCCACTGGCTGTCCGCTCTCTGAGATGGTGAACATCATGGTGGACAGGCGTGATGACCCCAATTGTTGGATCAGGAACAGAGGTTCAGACACAAGTGTGGAGCACAAACACAGGGGGCTGCTCCGGCAACACCCTTTGACCCCCCTCCCCTCCCCCCACCTCCCCCCCCTTAGGCTAGTTCCCCTGGTGCAGCTCTGGGTCCCTGGTGCAGCTACCTGCACCAAAGGGCAAGTTCCCATCCATGAACACCATGTTTCCAAGATCCCTCATTAGTAATCAAGAGGCCCATAGCCTGTCACTCTTTTTCTTGTTCTCAGTATCAACTGTTTGTCTTTGCAAGAAGTGGAGTGTAAGTTCTGGCCCTAAATTCCAATGGTTACCTTGACTTCCTCCAATAAAAACATGGAGCCAAAGAGTGCATTTTACAACATAATTGTCACATAAACACAATCGAAAGCCATAGATTCTGGAGGGCTCTCAATATTTCAGTAGGGTCAAGAATAGGGTAACACAATATATACATACAAATCCTGCAATCTCAGGTAGTACACAGCTCAGCTAAGCAGCTATGCTGTCACTTTTACACATATTCTCACTCAAACATTAGCATGAAATACATATTTGGAAATGCGGTTGTTTTGTCCCCAAACATCAGCTTGCAAAATTAAAAAAAACGATGCCCACAATATGCCAAGATTTACCATCGCTGGGCATAATGTCATTGCTGCATTAACGGGCTCCATCATGTCATGAATGCTCAACCAATGGTAGAAATTACCATGATGAAGCCCATGGTCAGGCATACTGGGAGTGGAAGCCATCATGCCATGGATGCCCACCATATGATAAGAATTGCCACTATAAATCCAGGACAAGCTGCACCAAGGGTGGCATCAATGCGTCACTGGTGTGCGTTTTATGCAAATGCCTACCACCATTATGCCAAGGTCAGTATTTTACAGCATATGGACATTAGGGCCAATAATATGCCAACATATTCTTACACTCACACATACATGTGCACACACATTCACACATGCGCCAGCACACACAGGCAGACTTTCCCTCATGGGCACGCACACACATGCATCATTTAAGATTTTGTTTTATAGCAGTGGCGGCCGGTATAGGAAAGACGGGTGGAGCAGTGGGGCGGGGTGGGGTCGGGGTGGTGGAAGTTGACAGACGACAGGATAGGCAATATTAAATTTAAAAAACATTTACCTAATGCTCCCCATAACGTAGACCATGCTGCGAGCTCAAGGTGAGTGTTATTTTGGGGGGATTTAATATTACCCATCCCGTCATCTGTTGACTTCCACCATCCCCAACCCCACGCCTCAGTGCCTTACCACTCTTAACTGTGCCGGCTGCCACTGTTAAATAGTCAATTCCCGCTTGCCAGCTGCAGCATTCCTGTTACCTTGCTTCACCTCTCTGTTTGACAGTCTGTAGCTCACTGTCAAGGGCATGGCTTCAGGGGGGTGTTTGGGGTGTTACTACCCCCTAATAAATGTATTTCCTGATGTGTAGTTGGGCAATCAATCAATAAATCAATCAAAGCATTTATATAGCGCACTACTCACCCAGAGGGTCTCAAGGTGCTAGGGGAGGGGGGTCCGCTACTGCTCGAACAGCCAGGTCTTGAGTTGCTTCCCGAAGGCGAGGTGGTCCTGGGTCAGGCGGAGGTGGGTCGGGAGGGAGTTCCATGTCTTGGCGGCGAGGTAGGAGAAGGACCGTCCCCCTGTGGTGGCTCTTCAGATGCGGGGGACAGCGGCAAGGGCGTGGCCGGTCGATCGAAGCTGGCGTTTGGGAGCGTAGAAGTTGAGACGGCTGTTGAGGTATCCTGGGCCTTGGTTGTGTAGGGCTTTGTTTGCGTGGGTGAGGAGCCGGAAGGTGATTCTCTTGTTGACCGGGAGCCAGTGCAGGTCTCTCAGGTGTCCGGAGATGTGGCTGCGATGGGGGATGTCCAGGATGAGTCGTGCTGAGGCGTTCTGGATCCGCTGGAGTCTCTTCTGGAGTTTGGCGGTGGTTCCGGCATAGAGGGAGTTGCCGTAGTCCAGACGGCTGGTGACGAGGGCCTGGGTGACCGTCTTCCTGGTCTCGGTGGGGATCCACCGGAAGATCTTACGTAGCATGAGAAGGATGTTGAAGCACGACGAGGAAACTGCGTTGACTTGTCTGGTCATGGAGAGGGAGGAGTCCAGGATGAAGCCCAGGTTGCGTGCGTGGTCTGTTGGTTTGGGTGCACTGCCTAGGGCGGGGGGCCACCAGGAGTCGTCCCAGGCGGAGGGTGAGGATCCCAGGATGAGGACTTCTGTCTTGTCCGAGTTCAGTTTCAGGCGGCTGTTCTTTATCCATTCAGCTACCTTTTTTATCCATTCGTGAAGGTTGGCTCTGGCGGTGGCGGGATCGTTGGTGAGGGAGAGAATCAGCTGGGTGTCGTCGGCGTAGGAGATGATGTTGAAGTTGTGCTGGCGTGCGATGTCTGCGAGGGGGCTCATGTAGACGTTGAAGAGGGTTGGACTGAGCGAGGAGCCTTGAGGAATGCCGCAGATGACTTCGGTGGCTTCAGATCTGAACGGGGGGAGGCGAACTCTCTGTGTCCTTCTGGCGAGGAAGGAGATGATCCACTCCAGTGCCTTCTCCTGGACTGCGACCTTGCTGAGGCGCTGTACTAGGGTACGGTGGCAGACAGTGTCGAAGGCCGCGGAGAGGTCTAGGAGGATGTGGGCCGCTGTTTCTCTGTTGTTGAGCAGAGCTCGGATGTCATCGGTGGCTGCGATCAGGGCAGTCTCGGTGCTGTGGTTGGCCCGGAAGCCAGACTGCGAGAGGTCGAGGGATCCGTTCGTCTCGAGGAAGGCGGCCAGCTGCTTGTTGACGGTCTTCTCAATGACTTTTGCAGGAAACGGGAGCAGCGAGATGGGGCGTTAGTTCTTGAGGTCGGTGGGGTCGGCTGATGGCTTCTTGAGTAGGGCGCTGAGTTCGGCGTGCTTCCAGCTCTCCGGGAAGGTAGCGGTGTCGAAGGAGGTGTTGATGATGTCCCGCAGGTGGGGTGCGATGACATCGTCGGCCTTGTTGAAGAAGTGGTGAGGGCAGGGGTCGGTAGGAGATCCGGAGTGGATGGAGTTCATCGTGCGGACGGTGTCTTCGGTGCTGATCGGGGTCCAGGCACGGAGGGTGGTGGTGGTGGGGGGGCGGTGGTTCGGTCGTGGAGTGCGTCGGTTGAGTGCTGAAGCTGTTGTGTATGTCCGCGATCTTGTTGCGGAAGTAGGCGGCTAGGGAGTTGCAGAGGTCTTGCGAAGGGGTGATGTAGTTGTTTCCGGTGTTGGGGTTGGAGAGCTCTTTGACGATGTTGAAGAGTTCCTTGCTACTGTGTGCGTTGTTGTCCAGTCGTTCCTTGAATGCGGTTTTCTTGGTGGCGTGGATGAGTTAGTGGTGTTTTCGGGTGGCGAGCTTGAGGGCAGTCATGTTGTCCGGAGTTGAGTCTCTGCGCCAGGTTCTCTCGAGGGCTCGGCAGTTCTTCTTGGAGCTCTTGAGTTCGTCGGTGAACCATGGGGCTTTCTTGCTACCGGGTCTGCTAGGCGGGGTCTTCAGAGGGGCGAGGTCGTCTGCGCAGTTGCTGATCCACTTCGTGAGGTTGGTGGCTGCCTGGCTTGGGGTTGTTGCGCTGGTGGGAGGGTTCATGCTCAGGGAGGTCGCGAGCTGGTCAGCTGTGATCTTGTTCCAGCTTCTGGCATAGGTACTTTCAGTCAGATATGCTGGGGTGTCTATTGGATTTCACCAGGAATTTTTACATACATAGACAAAAACGAGTACATAATCTCTCCCAGTTTCTATTATGAATGTTTTCCCAAATTCTGGTTATTTTACAAAATATTGAGTTTTCTCTCACATAGTACTCCTGCCAATCCTCATTCCTCTCCCTGTCTGCACCCCCTGGAGCCCCTCTCATGCGTCCTGCTTGTCATATAATGTATTTTAACATTATATGCCAGCGTGATTGTTGGAAAACTTGAAGCTCACTTCCCCCTCACCCCCATAATCTACATAATACTATGTAATAGCGGGGATAACAACCTTATTTTGTTATATGTTGTGTGGCCTATTGTTTTTATTAGGACTGATCTCAATGGTGATTCTATGTCCTCAGGACAGATGGAGTATTTATTATTCTTAAGTAGGCATATTTTATAGGTACCATGCTTTTCACAGTATATGTTTTAAGATGATTCCCTTTTTTGTTTTTTGTATACGATTGTATTGCATAATATTTTGCTTCTGATTATTGTCTTTTATGTGCCTTTTTATCATCTTTGAAAAAATTCTACTGTTCTCTGGACGAAACACGTTGGCTGTGTCCATGTTCTGCTTGTATTTGTCAAGATGAGAATAAAGAATACAGTGTTGACCGTACACAATCATTTGTCCATTTGGATATTTAACTAATTAATCTGTTCAACTTATAAGAGATATTGTGATCTTGCTCTGTAAAGCTTGAACGTTGTGGTACTATTTACTGAGTGCTTCTCTCGTTGTTTTTTTAACCCCTTCCATGCTCATGACGGAACGGTTCCATCATGAGCGTTGGTTGAGCTGTGCTCATGACGGAACCATTCCGTCACCTTCAGCACAGCACGAAAATACGCGCCACACTGAAGGGGTTAATGTTTACTTGGGATTTGCGTTTGTTTTGGAACGGTTAACCTAAGTAGTGGAGCACTTGTGTTTTGGAAGGACATAGAGTGTGGTGACATAACCCACAGCGGTTCCTAACAAGACTGTTGTAAGGGCTACCATAGTGCAAATTGCCTGTCCCCATGGTTTGTTCAGGTGGGTCACCAACATCAAAACCCTTGCCAATTAAGGTAATTGGTGAGATGCCATGCAGCAAAATACCTGGCTCCAGGCTCCCGCACAGGGAAATCACAATCCACCCTTAATGTTAGAATTGGGGGTCTCTGGTTGGCGCAAGTATGCACTTGTGACAAGCAGGGACCCTCTCCTCTAAGTCAGGGCGAAGGATGACCCCTTTAGAATGACCCTTACTCACCCTCTAGGTGCGTGGCGTGAGCAGACAAGGCTATTCTCCAGGCGTTGTTTAGTTAAGCATTTGTAATCACACACACAGTAAATACACTAATCCCCCCACAAATGGACACCAGGCTGTGAGTATATAAAAATACGCTTCTTTATGTAAAAATTATATATACTCTTTAGAACAGACTTATCACAAGATCAAATAACGTTTCTGTATGCCCACAGGTTGTAAATAGGCAAGCTCTCTTTTAGTTGTAGTTCAAAATGCACTGTTCTTATCTCAAGTTGTATTCCACAGTGTTCCTTTAATTCCTTGGTCGTTTCTGACCAGATTGTGCACTTTTTTTACCCCTCTAGGACCTATGGGGTCCTGCTATGCACTCTGCCGCACTCCGCGGCGCCTTAGATGGGTGAAATCCCGACCCCCTGCCAAGTCTCAAGCTTCCCGCGTGAGGCGCGATCGGCCCGGCCGGTTCTCGTGGAGCGGATGGCCCCCCTGGTCTACGGGACCCACACGGGGGGGAAACACCGACCTCAGGGCTGTCCAGGAGGAGGGAAGGCCCAATAACCCAGCGCAGCCCCAGTCACTTGGGCCGGGGCTCAGATTGCAGCCTGCGGGACCCGACAGCTAAAGGATTCCAGCGGGAGGGGCTGGAGCGCTCTCGCAGCGCGGAGCTGCAGGCAGACCCAGAGAGCGGTGCGAGTCAGCTGGAAAGAGCGGCTCGCACCACAGCGGATCTTTAGGCCGGGGGGCGCTTGTGAACAGGGCAGTGGGCAGAAAACAAAGGGGGTCAAGTAACGTTGCGGGCCACGAGCCCGATGACAGTCTCAGTGGCGGCTTTTCTCCGGTGACAGATGCGAGGTGCCCAGCGGCTCAGGCAGAGCGAGGCTGGCACCCGAGGCGTCCGTCCAGCGGAGGTCTGTCCCCTGGGTCTGTTTTAGTCCGGCAAAGGATTTCTGGCGGGAGGGTGAGGCACCGCAGCGAGCCTTCCCAGGCGGTCGACACAGCGATCCCCTCAGCGGGGGAAGAGCGGCTCAACGGAGCGGAGCTCTTCCTCGGCGGGGACGAGAGGACACAGTCGGTCACGGCCTGAGGGAGGGGCTGGGGGGCACCACAGCAGCGAGCCTTCCTAGGCGGTCAACACAGCGATCTCCTCAGCGGGGGGAGAGCGGCTCAATGGAGCGGAGCTCTTCCTCGGCGGGGACGAGAAGACACAGTCGGTCACGGCCTCAGGGAGGGGCTGGGGGCACCAAGGTCACGGCTCCGGCAGTAGTAGATATCCCGGTTAATTACCGGCAGACGAGCAGAGGGCAGGTTGAGCCAGATGGTCCTGTGGCTCAGGTCAGGGGGCAAGCTCAGTCAAGCCCTTGGAGAATGTTTAAGCACAAAGCAGCAAAGTATTTTCTTATCAAGTCTTTTCCTCTCCTTTCTCAGCAAGGCAAGCAGCAGGCCAGTTCTCCCAGCGTCTCTTCTCCTGCTAGGCGGGCGGAGGTCCTTCGTGGTAAAACAGGATTCTGATTTACAAGGAGCAGGGCTCCTACTTTTATACACAGTTTCTTTTGTTCTCACAGGCCAGGGGGGCCTTTGCATAACTGCTCTCAGCCTCTGAGCACTTGTTGGGGGTACTTCTGGCTTCTGCATTCAGTGTGAGGGCAGGCACATTAGACGCTCCCCATGGGGGGCGGAGCCAGCGAGAGCCTAGCTTTCAGCATAGACTTCTCTGCAAACAGCTCCTTCTCTGGTACACTGATATACCGTCCCCCAGACCAGGGAAGCTGTTCCAAAAATCTCTCCCTGACGTCATCGCGAACCGACTCCTATCCTCAGCTAATTATACGGTTCTAGGAGATCTCAATTTACACTTCAACTCCCCTACAGACCTCGTTGCCAGGGAACTGACAGAGGACCTTGAAGCATTACAACTGATCCAGTTGGTCAGATCCCCCACTCATGAAAAAGGGAACTTTTTGGATCCTATTTTTAGTAACTGCACTAAAATGACGGTTGGGCAACCCGTCTGCCTCCCATGGTCAGACCACTTTCTTGTCCCACTCACCTGGTCGACCGTTAAGCCTCCCCCACCGACCCCTCAGCCCATAACTAAGAGAATCTGGAAAAAACTCCCCATAGAGTCATGGACAACTAACCTTGAAGGTTCCTGTCCACCTCCTTGCATAAATCCCAACCAAGCAAATAATAACTATGAGGGCTGGATCAGGGAATCACTGGACGCTATCCTCCCGTTACGGAAATCTATTCCTAAGAGGTCAAACAAATCTGCCCCCTGGTTCTCAGATTCCTTGAGAGACCTTAAACGCCTCTGCAGGAAAAAAGAGAGAACCTGGCGAATGCACAATCTCCCAGAAAATAAAACCCAATACAGAGAGTCTATTAAGAACTACAGAAATGGGGTTAGGATGGCTCAGGCCTCCTACTTGCAGACCAAATAATGGCAGCAAAATCAAAACCCAAGGAAATCTTCCACTTGGTTAAAAAATGCATCACCGTCAATACTGCTCCCCCAGTTCCTAAAACACTAGATCAATGCAATGAACTTGCAGATTTTTTTCATAATAAAGTCACCCAGATTTACTCCGCATTCCCGGCATCTACCAATAATTCAACAACACCCAATCCAATCTCCCCAAGTAACCTCCCCCCCCCAGGACAGCCTACGCTGGACCACTTTTCCCCATTAAATCTGGAAACACTGCAACAACTAGCATGCCAAGTCAAATCCGGCTCTCCCCTTGACCCTGCCCCACCAGAAATTTTGCTTCAGGCAAGCCGTACCATCCTCCCAGTAGTACTAGAGCTTCTTAATTCATCTATATCCTCCTGCTCAGTACCCACTGGATGGAAGAGAGCGATGGTACGGGCTCTGCTGAAAAAACCTACCCTAAACCCAGAAGATCACTCCAGCTACCGCCCAATCTCATTACTTCCTTGGGTAAGTAAGGTACTGGAGAAGCACATAAATACACAGTTGATACAATTCCTGGAAAGCCATGCACTCCTTGACCCATCCCAGACAGGTTTCAGGCCTAAACATGGTACCGAGACCGCATTGTTGGTAGTCGTCGAGGAATCCCGAAGGATACTGGATCAGGGAGGATCAGTGGCAGTGATCCTCCTTGATCTAAGTGCGGCCTTCGACACTGTCAACCATGCCACTCTGCTGAACCGTCTGCACAACATCGGGGTTGGAGGCAATGCCTTAAAATGGCTTGAATCGTTCCTGTTCAACAGATCCTTCCAGATCTTCGACGGGGACACAATATCAGCCAGTAAACCCCTGAATTGTGGAGTACCACAGGGCTCCTCATTGAGCCCGGTGCTTTTCAATGTCTATATGAAACCATTAGCTGGGCTCGTCGAACCATCAGGTATAAAAATTGTATCATATGCTGACGATACCCAGCTGGTGGTTTCACTGAGCCAGGAAGGCGCCGGTCAAACCTCAGGAAGCCTGATGAAATGCCTAGAGGACATAAAAAAGTGGATGACAGGCTCCTCCTTAAAACTGAACGGGGACAAGACCGAGCTGATGCTCCTAGGTCCCGCAATACCCACATTAACTCCTGCCATGTGGCCTGAATGTCTGGGCACCCCTCCCACTCCCAAGGAGAGTGTTAAAAGCCTGGGAGTATGGCTGGATAAAAACCTTTCTTTTTCCACTCAAGCTACCAAACTATCCGCCATCTGCTTTGGACTACTGAGAATATTAAGGAAGGTCCTCCCCCTCCTCCCTATGGAAGCCAGAAAAGTGGCAGTTCAGGGCCTCATTCAGTCCCGGTTGGACTCAAACAACGCCCTGTATGTAGGGGCCCCCGAGATGTCCATGAGAAAACTACAGGTGGTCCAGAACTGTGCAGCCCGCGTCCTGCTACAGATCCCAAGGACACAGTCTGCTAAACCCGCATTAAGCAGACTACACTGGCTTCCAGTGAAACAGAGAGTGGCTTTCAAGGCACTATGCATCGCGCACCGAGCTTACTGGAAGTCAGGCCCAGCGCTCACCAACAAATTGATCACTCAATACCATCCCAACAGAACCCTCCGGTCCACGGAGGCCTTTCTGGCCGTAGTCCCAAGAGTAAGGAGAGCCAGAACCGGAGGAAGGTCATTTTCCGTAAATGCCGCGAAGATGTGGAACACACTCCCGCTGCAGATCAGGTCCAATTCCAACCTACTGGCATTCCGAAAACAATTGAAGACTCATCTATTTGCCAGGCCCATCTAATCTCAATCTCCGCTGCCCCCCCCCCTAAGCTCTGCTCTCTACACTCTAGCGCTTGGACGCCCGCTGGGCAGCAATCGCGCTTAAAAAAAAAAAAAAAAAAAAAAAAGAATTGTGTGGACAGGGGCAGCCAGGAGTACCTTGATGATGGGGCTTCTCCCTTCCTGGGCCAGGTGCAGGCTGAGTCATTAGTCGCTCCCCAGGGGGGCGGAGCCAGCATTGTGGTGGCAGAGCACAGCCTGATGCATAGTTCAGGGAAACTCCCACCTCCCACTAAGGTGTAATCCTTGCATTCACCACCTGTCATCCCCCAGCCCTGTCACTCACACATCCCAGACAGTCAGATTCACATCCTGCAGAGGCGGGCTGAAATGGTTAGGCAAGCAAATGCTAACTTTCTAAAAGTAGCATTTGCAAACACAGGATATTAAAATAAACTTTACTAAAAGAAGTATTTTATTATTCTGAGTTCAGGCATACTAAACATTAATTTCTACCGTGTTCCCTGAGCCTGCTGGGATTATAGGGTGTAATAATTCTAGCAGCCCATCTTGGCCTAAAGGGAGCAGGTAGCCTTACACAGTGAAAAACGAATTTGGCTGTAATTCACTATTAGGACATGCCACACACATCAGGGCTTGTCCTACCTTACACTTACAATGCACCCTGCCCTAGGGCCTACCATAGGGGTGACTAATATGAAGTTAAGGGAAGGTTTAGGGGCTGGCAAGTGTGTGCACTTGCCCAGCCAGCATGACAGTACCAGACTGCACGCAGGTTCTGCAATGGCAGACCTTAGACACATTTTAAGGCTGCTTCTGTGGGTGGCGCAACCAGCGCTGCAGGCCTACTAGCAGCATTGGTATTTAGAAGCCCTGGCACTCCTGGTGCACTTTACTGGGGACTGACAGTAAATCCAATGAACCAATCATGAACATCAATCACAGTTACACTTTATACAGGGAGAGCATATGCACTTTAGCAATGGTCAGCAGTGGTAAAGTGCCCAGAGTTATTAAACCAACAAAAACAGGTCAGAGAGAGTATTGGAGGAAGGCAAAAAGTTTAGGGATGACCCTGCCAAGAGGCCCAGGTCCAACACAACCCCCTTCCAGCCAAAACGCAGGGTAGACCAATCACCACTGTGATGGGCTTCCCTGCTTTGGGCGATAGAACCTGGACCTGGCCCGCAACAGCAGGGGCACATTCCAGTTCTACGCCAATCTGAACCTATTTCAAATCCTCTGTCCATACTCTCAGGGTTCACCCAGCTAATCCCTTGGGCACCCTTCTCTTTCTCTGTGGACACCACCTGTGCAGCCTCTAACTTTAACTGGCTCACAGGTGTGTCCCAACAGACAGTCATCAAATCACAGTGGCCACTGACAGTAGTCAGGGCTGAGACCCAGGCCTCATGCCTCTCAGGGCTCCCAAACCTCTGTGGCCTCAGAGAGCGGGGGGCAGTAGCCCCAGGTGCTTGGCACCCTTTGTCCACTCTTCCTCCGGTCAGGTCAGGTATGTCATCCTGGCACTGACCCACCAGCCCCAGGCCGGTTCCTAGCGGCTGGACCAAACACGGGGGTGGCCTCTCCCACACCCGGTCCTCCTCCTTGGGGCTCTGTACCCTCCCACCTGGAGTGGTACCCCCTTCCAGAATTGTCGGGTACCTGTGGCAGGTGACCTGCACAATTCGCCCACCAGTTCAGGGGTGCTAGCCTGCAACTGGGGGACCAGGTCAGGGGGGACACCCTGCACCTGGCCCTCTATCCTAGGGTCTAAACCCTCAAACTGCACCAGGGTCAGAGGCAAGGACTCCCTCCCTCTGCACCCCCTTCCAGAGTACTGCCCACTCCCCACTGGAGTGGTACCCCTAGAAGTGACATGGGTCAGGACACTGATTACAGTGGTCCCACCCTCCAGGTCAGACAACGCCTGAACCTGGCTCTCCAACTCAGGGACCCAACCCTGCAGTTGAACACTTGCCTGGCGCACCAGGACTTCCCGGGGAGCACGCATGCCCCCCCGGAGGGTGGCACATAGCTCATGTGCCGTGCGACAGTCTGCCTGGCGCAGATCTCCCAGCCTCTGTCCCTCTGACAGTGTGGGAAGATCCCCCAGGACAGAAGTGGTGTCCCCATGGTCATTCACTGGGGACGCAGCCCTGCTGGCTGGCCCCTGACCCACTGGTTCCTCCACTGGGGACTCTTTCCCCCTCTCGCCCCTCTTTCTGGACTTCTGCACCCTCCTAACTGGAGCGGTACTGCCAGATACCAGAACTACTGGAGCCCTGTTTACAGAGCCTCCACGTTCTCTAGCTACTGGAGGATCTCCCTCAGAGGGTGACTCATCCGGACAGCCTAGGCTCCCCACCTGGTGTTCCCTTAAAGAACCATCCAGGCTCTGAGATTGAGGTTGGGCACTACCGGGACAAAACCCATTCTCACTCCTTCCCCTCAAGGACAGGACGTGAGGCCCTACACCCCTCTCACTACTACAGGACCTAGCTGGGCTACTCTGCGCCACTTCCACCACTCTGGGCTGGAAGATACCTGAGCCACTCCCCACAGGATCACACCCCAATGCCTCTCCAGACCCTCTGGAATCCACCACAAGGTCTGCCTCCAATGTGAGCTCCCTGGGGTCAGAGAACTCACTCTCAAACAGGTGTTGGCATAGCTCTGGAAAACTGGGACTTAAAGTATGCTCTCCCAGAATTGGATCACACAGCCCCCTAGCAGGGTTAACCAAACTATCCTTCACCTCACCATCCAGCGCCTCACACACGTACTCCACACCATTCTCCTGAGACTGGCCAGACAGTAGCGGACTGTCTCTGTCACACAACCCACACTCTTCAGGGCGGTCTTTACACTCACCCACCAGGACCTCAACCATGGGGGAATCCCTCCCACCACTAGGACCATGAACTCCTATGCCAGCCACCCTATTCCCTTCAGGGACGCTGCGCACTACTGGAGCTACCTCGTGCCCTTGAACCTCCTGGTGTGAGTTAACCCCCCCAAGTCAGGTGCCATATCTCTAGGTGCGCGCACTATGCTGTCAGCACTAGATACCTGAATGTTGCTGCCACCAGCTGAGCTGGACTCCACCTCCGACTCAGCAAAGCTCAATCTGCGAGCTACACAAATCTCTGGATGTTGGGCTGAAGCCCTCCTGGCTTCAAGCTCCAAATCAAGTTCTCTCATCCTCAAGTAGTGAGCTCTTTGGCGTTTTTGCGCCTCCATGGCTAATTTTTGGCTTTCCATTGCCAATTTGTGCTTGTCCATTTCCAATTGTCCTTTTAATCTCGCCATCTCCATTTCATGTGCCCTGGTTGCTGCCCTGTCTGCCAACTCCTCTGGCGACAGGCATCTGGTTGCTGCCTTTTCCATCCTCACTGAACCAGGCATGACGTTTCACCAGCACATGGAGATCTCCCAGCAAAATTAAACAAAACAATAAAATCTGTGGCTGCGTTATAGATCTGCTCTCACTATGTGGTGATCAGTAATTCACTGTATGTAAACTACAAATGCAAATTCGCAAATCCTCACCGCTGCGTCTAATGTTAGAATTGGGGGTCTCTGGTTGGCGCAAGTATGCACTTGTGACAAAAAGGGACCCTCTCCTCTAAGTCAGGGCGAAGGATGACCCCTTTAGAATGACCCTTACTCACCCTCTAGGTGCGTGGCGTGAGCAGACAAGGCTATTCTCCGGGCGTTGTTTAGTTAAGGTAAAGTGCCCAGAGTCATTAAACCAACAAAAACAGGTCAGAGAGAGTATTGGAGGAAGGCAAAAAGTTTAGGGATGACCCTGCCAAGAGGCCCAGGTCCAACACCACCCTTAAAAGCCTAACACTTTTACCACATGTTTTTCACAATAATTAAGTAAGTCTTTCTTACTTTATTATAACTTTCCATTATAAAAAGATCACACCTAAGGAATCTAAAATAATTTTTCCCAGTGCACCGATAAGACATTTTCCCAACAGCGGGACATTTTATACACCCCAGGCCTACAGAAGGGCACAGAAGCTGGCAACCATCAGACATACATTGATAAGACTACAAAGATGTACAGAATTACAGTAGGTAAAACATTATACAACCCCTCTCATCACAGTGAAATTCTACTCCCAGGGATTGTCAGAGTGAGTGACCAGCACCAAAGCCCTTGCGTACTATGATAATCTGTGAAATTACATGGAACTAAATACCTTTCTATAACCTATAACATAACGTGATAACAAACGACTGTTACCGATATTGGCTTTATCTATGGTTTTCAAAATAAATAAGCCAGATTTACTGACTTTGTAATAAAGTATCATAACAAACCCTTACTCTGGAGGAAATCAGAGAAGCTTTATCTGAAATTAATGCAGGTAAAAAGCCAGAGCCCCAATGGTTAGTCCATTGAATAATATTGCAAATTCATCAAACTGCTGTTGCCCTGGCTGCTAGTTCTCTACTTAGAGGCGAAAGCTAAAGGAAGATTCCCAACAGGATTGGACCTAGCCACTATAGTTGACAGCCACGAAACTGGAAACCCCAGAACACTCCTCTTATATAGACCCATATCATTAATTAATGCTGAAATGAAAATCTTTGCCAAGGCACTGGCTCACTGTCTAATTTGAGTACTCCCGGACCTAGTCCACTTTGACCAATGCAGCTTTATGCGGGGTCGAAGTACAAGACACTGTACCAGGAGCTAGCAGTTGACACTGGTCTGACGAGCCAAGATGTTGTATCCATGTGCTCTTCTCCTTTTTGGCTTCAGAAAAGCATTCAATTATATGGTTTGGGCCTTCCTAGAGGAGGCATTGTGCCACATGGGCTTCGGACCACGAGTCCGACAATATGTAACATTTCTCTACTCCTACCCTAACGTAGAAATGCGCATTAACAGGACACTCTCAGACCCATTCCTAATCCATAGAGGCACTAGGGGGCTGCCTGCTGTCTCCCCTCCTCTTTGCCGAGCAATCAAACCACTGGCTCAGCTTATCCACTGCGATGAGGGGATGGGGAAGAGGACAAAATGCACTGTACACTGATGATGTCCACCTCTATTTACAGAACCCTCATGCATCTGGTCCGCCTAGGGCTCTTATGCCTATATCTGGAGGCATCGCCACATTAAAAGGGTCAAATCTCTTCTAATCCCCTTATTGGGAACTCAGAGGCCACTACATGGCAAACACCCTTTTCCATCCATAGACTATCATTGTCCCTACCTGGGCATGTACATCTCAGTGGATCCTGAGCTGACCTGGTCCCCTCTAGTGACTCGTATAACGCAGGACTTTCACAATTAGGCACAACTCCTGTTACAAATACTTGTCAGGGTTGCCTTGTCCAAAATGATGATCCTACCCCAGTTCATCGATACCCTGTAAAACGTACCCTGGTGATCCCCAGTCCCTGGTTCTGAACTCTCACTATTCTGGTTCACTTTTTCCTCTGGGCAATCGGTCCAACCACATGGCCCTAAATAAATGTTGTCAATCGACCTATGATGAAGGCATAGTCATGGTGGACATCCGTCTATATTACTGGGTCTCTCATTCTTTAGTAATTATTGAATGTCTTAACGGAGACAGGCAACATCTGGCATACTGACTGGAACTATCACTGTTGGGTCATGACATTGCCCTGCATGTCCTTTACTCTCCCAACAACTCCCAGAGTCCACCAAAGTGGTCATCCTGGTCTGGCGTGCGGCACTGCAGATGCTGAGTTGGGATAAGAAATTGACGCAACAGATTCCACTCTTGAAAGGATGATGGCTCCGCCAGGTCTCGAGACTGAAGGCTTTGCCAAGTAGGACAGAATAGGTAACACAATCTGGGAAATGTATGGCAGGGGGAATCCAAGAAAGCCTTTCAAAACCTCTAATCCCAATTCACCCTCTCCACCACCCAATTTCACAAATATTTGCAACCGAGACACGCTCAATATTGCTATCAGGAAGACATTGCATAACTGTTGTAAAATTCCTTTAGGGTGCATTGGGGAAGGGGGAGATTTCCCAAATATAGCAATCACGTATACTTAGTTCCCCAAACACGTTGATTCCCTTGAACAGAAATGGTAAACCTGATTGGGAGAATTAGAGGAGGCTGACTGGAGAGACGCACACATGGTCCTCTGTACCCTATCAATATCCACCACCTTGAGTCTCATCCAGCTCACCTACTTCCACACTACACATCTCACACACATCAGAAGGTGGCAGGTGTTCGTCAGTAGATGCAAACATTTTTACCATGAAGTTTAGCTGTGCCTATGGTTGTGCAATACTCTAGAGCTTTAGAGACAACACAGACTGACGTGCTGGAGAGACAGCAGGAGCTCTCCCCCAGAATAGCACTGTTGGGCATCCTAAAAGACTTGGGAGGCCCCCAGGAGGAATATGCACTGGGAGGCATTGCGACATTCTTGGCTAAGCACAATATAGTGCGTCACTTGAATGATTGACCGGCCCCCAGCATGTCGGGTGGCATTCCACTATGGACTGGTGTGCTAAGATTGAATAACCTGTCTTTATCTGACCTTTCAGCCTCAGTGGAGCTTTTACGCTAGCGCCATGAGACCTCCAGGTGATGTGTGCGCTTAATAAATCTCTTTGACTTGACTTGACTGGAATTTATGGCCGGGACTGCCCACACAAATATGACAAAATATGGGGATGCCGAAGGAGCTAACTGGGATACTCTATAAACCTTGTAACGGTTGATAGGCTGAAGTTTCTGGCAGTTCCCAGGACTTATGGACGCAGGGTGGGGATATTGGAGCAATACAATGTTATCGGGGTGCATTTATCTGAAACAAATAAAATTTGGTTAGCAAAAAAAATCATCTTACGAGTCTGAGTCACCTGTTTCCACCAGGCAGCCACTCCATGATCTCTGGAGCTACACCATTTTGATGCACAAACCATTTGCGCCAATGTCCTCAAAATGTCTCTCTGGGAGACCTATGTTCTGGTTACTTTTGCTTCAAAAAGATCCCCAGCGAGCTTCAGTGCACACGCAACTCAGAACCCTTCACCATATTCCTCTGGAACGAAGATGTCCTAGCACCACTTTAACAATGTCAACATCAAGTGTAATTTAGGTTTTTGCTTAGGTAATAAAAATAATGCTCGGATTTGTAAAGTGTGGCTAATCACCCGTGAGGGTCTCTAGACACTGTTCCAAGGCACGGGGAGATTAAGGGGCATATTTACAAGGAAATGGCGAAGCGTGGAATGAAGCAAACATTGCTAACGCTACGCTCTGCCATTCTGAAAATGCAGGGATATGTGGTATTCACAAGAATACTTTTCCCCTAACTTTGGCGCTGTATCTAGCTGCCTCGCGTCAACGCAGGCCCCCTTGCACAATAGTGCAAGGATGCCTGCATTGGTGGGAATGACTGTTTATGTAAGGTACCCCTTCCTGCACATAAACAATTCAGAATGGGGAATTGTAACTTCTGTGTATGCTGCATTGGGCAGCACACATAAAAGTTGCAAAGTGTCATTTTTTTTTAAAAAAAGGTGTCCCTTCCTGCAAGTAAACAATCATTTGTGTCGATTTGCTGTTTCTATGTGTGCTGCATAATGCAGCACATGTAGAAACAGCAAATGCGAGGAGAAATGAAGCATTCCTCCTCTTTTCGCCATGTTAAGACCAGGCTTTTTCTGGTCTTAATGTTGGTGCTGCCTCGTATTTACGTCACCCTTGTAAATAGGGGACAGCGTCAAAATCAATGGTGGTTGCAGCGGAACACCCACCACAACACCCATTGCACGTCCCTTTCACGCCAAGTGTAGCATGAAAGGCAGACTTATTTACAAGGTAGAGTTAAGGCACATTAACCACCTTGTAAATAAGGTGAATGGTTTATCGCCACAGGAACAACATAAATAGTGATGTTCCTGCGGCGATAGGGTCTTGTAAATATGGCCCTAAGTGATTTGCCCAGAAACACTGGGGAGGATATGTACAGGGAAGTGGAGGAGAGAGGCGTTAGCCTTCCTGGTTTAACGCCTCTCTCCTCCACTTCTGAAAAGCAAGGCTGCACCATACTTACAAGAATGTTGCGCAGCCTTGCGTTTCCCTGTACGATGGTGCTAAGTTTAGCAACTTAGCGCCAACTCAGGCACACTTGCACCTGAGTGCAAGGGTGTCTGCTTGCAGGGAAGGATTATTTACATAAACTACCCCAAAAATGCCATTCTGTCACTTTCATGCAAGTTGCTTCATTTTTTTAAAGTTTGTTTATGTACCTGTACAAAAATAAACAATGCCATTTTGCTTTATCCATGTGTGCTTCACAAGGCAGCACACATGAAAAAACCAAAAACGAGGATAGATAATGCATTTCTCCTCGTTTTGCCATCTTAAGACCAGTTTTTACCTGGGCGTAATTTTCGCTTTGCCTCCTATGTATGCCACCCTCGTACATAAGGGGCGGCGTCAAAATGAATGGGTGTTGCAGTGGAACACCCACCGCAACACCCACTGCCCACCCCTTTCATACTCGCCATAGCGTGAAAGGGGGCCTTGTGTACAAGGCAGCGTTAAGCCACATTAAGTGGTTGGGGTGAATGTAAGACAGTGTTCTGCATTCTGTCCATCAACTGTGTTTTTTGCAATTTTCACCCCGAGTCGGCTGGGTATGCTCAGACGTGAGTCCCAGGCTCTCCACACCACTGGAGTCAAGCTATCCAGGCTGATGAAGGCTGATAGCCAGAAACCGGTCCTTGGATGCTTGATTCCGGTCTGGGAAAGACATAGCTTGGTAGTTCGGGCTGGACTATTCCCATGAGGCACAGGGTAAAGGCTGATTTGCATATAGCCAGTGTCTAACCTAGGGTGGTGTGGAGTGCAAAAAAACGATGGATTTAGGCCCAGATCTTTGTACTGGGGTGAATGTAAGACATTGTTCTGCATTCTGTCCATCAACTGTGTTTTTTGCAATTTTCACCCCGAGTGGGCTGGGTATGCTCAGGTGTGAGTCCCAGGCTCTCCACATCACTGGAGTCAAGCTATCCAGGCTGAAGAAGGCTGATAGCCAGAAACCGGTCCTTGGATGCTTTATTCCGGTCTAGGAAAGACATGGCTTGGTAGTTCGGGCTGGACTGTTCCCATGAGGCACAGGGTCAAGGCTGATTTGCATATAGCCAGTGTCTAATCTAGGGTGGTGTGGAGTGCAAAAAAACGATGGATTTAGGCCCAGATCTTTGTACTGGGGTGAATGTAAGACATTGTTCTGCATTCTGTCCATCAACTGTGTTTTTTGCAATTTTCACCCCGAGTGGGCTGGGTATGCTCAGACGTGAGTCCCAGGCTCTCAACATCACTGGAGTCAAGCTATCCAGGCTGGAGAAGGCTGATAGCCAGAAACCGGTCCTTGGATGCTTGATTCCGGTCTAGGAAAGACATGGCTTGGTAGTTCGGGCTGGACTGTTCCCATGAGGCACAGGGTCAAGGCTGATTTGCATATAGCCAGTGTCTAACCTAGGGTGGTGTGGAGTGCAAAAGATGGATTTAGGCCCAGATCTTTGTACTGGGGTGAATGTAAGACATTGTTCTGCATTCTGTCCATCAACTGTGTTTTTTGCAATACTCAAAAAAGATGACAGTGTAAAAAGTAATCTCATGTGTACCAGACCTATACAGAAACGAAATAAGCACAGAGGCAACGAGATTAATGTATACAATAAGTGGAAACACACGAAAACCCGGCTTACTACAAAGTGCTTTCAGCTAGAAGGGAGAATCCAAAGGAAAACATTAGAGAGTGGGCCCAGCCCAGCCTCCTGCAGCCCCTGACGGCCACAGACGGCCCACCCTTGTCCCGGGCTTCTCCCGGCGCGCTCCCGCACGCGTCCCGCGGGACGAGGTTCCGGTCAGTCCTTTAAGCGCCTCCTGGCGCCACGCAATGATGGAGGTGGCGTCCTTGCCGCAGATGGGGCTGCTGGGAAATGAAGTCCGGTAAGGGGGCTCGGCAGAGCCAAGCCCGGCCGAGAGTATAGGCGGAGCAATGCCCGGCGCGTAGGTAAGAGCAGAGCAGAGCTCGGCCCTGTGGAAGCAAAAGTCTGCCCAGAAGAAAAAGTTGTTACAAAGGGCACTCGGCCCTGGTCAGTCCTTTAAGCGCCTCCTGGCGCCACGCAATGATGGAGGCGGCGTCCTTGCCGCAGATGGGGCAGCTGGGAAACGAAGTCCGGTAAGGGGGCTCAGCGGAGCCAAGCCCGGCCGAGAGGATAGGCAGAGCAATGCCCGGCCCGTAGGTAAGAGCGGAGCACAGCCCGGCCCTGTGAAAGCAAAAGTCTGCCCAGAAGAAAAGGTTGTTTGCCACGCTTTGTTGACCTTGGATGATATTTTCTTGTGAAGTGGTTTTTGACGAAACGTCACTATCTGTTGAGGAGGTATCTGTGTTGGTGGTATAAGATTTGTTTTGCCTTTTTTTTGCATAAATCTCCGCCCATGTATACACTTCCCCTAACTTATAATCGATGGTGTCCCTTCGATATTTTCTTATTTTCCTTTCGTTGACTTCTTGGGAGTATTTCTGCAGTTGGTTATTGATGTCCTCCAAAATGTTTTCCATCTCCTCCGCCGTAAATGACTTGTCTAATTACATTTTGACTGTATCGATTTATTTATTCAATTCTTCCAGGATGTTTGATAATTCTTCTATTGTCAAGAGTATCAAATCCAGGGAGCACTTATTAAGTATGGCATACCATTTTTCTGTGAATTTCTGTGTGTTCTTGCATAGGGAAGGTCTTAAGGATATTCTCAGGCCCCTCGGAATTCTCTGGGCTTAATGATACCTAATCATCGTGCAGGCATGAAGGCATGAGTGATTTCTCCTTAACATGCATGCTTATCGTGGCAATACATACACCAGAAGCACTTACAGAACACTACGATGCTCGCAATGTTTTTTAGATGCAGCAATGAATCTTTATTTACATTCAATATCGTTGTCACTTTAACAAACACGTCACCACTAGCCGTCAGCACTTAAGAACGTAGGTTCGCGACTTTAAGCAACAACTAACGACGTAACCGTCACACACGATCAACGCAGGAGAGACCCTCACCGCGTTTTAGATTCCGGTAAGCACCCATTAATCTGTTAACATACCGCGACCCTTAGCATAAATGCAGGCGCCACACATGTTTGTTAACCACCTTTCTCATAGCGCGTAATGGAAGCGATTGCATATAGCGATATAACTTACATCATAGATTCTAACTAAAGACTACAACACGGGGAAAACACTCTAAGACACATAGGACTTTTTTGAGAATAGGGCACGACCACACTCGACTAACTTTTGTTTGTGTATTTTGCATTCCTATGGATGGTGATTGTGATCACTTAGAAACTCTGGGCCTGATTCACAAAGATAAACTTAACTTTTGTGAAAGTGTACAATTGTCTGCTATTCACAAAAGTATTTTACTAGTAGTACCTATATAACTGTGGAGTCTCAAAGATAGGACTGTCCCATCTTTTTATGTGCGGAGACTCCACAGTCATAAAGATACTACTAGTAAAATTCCTTTGTGAATAGCAAACAATAATAAACATACACAAAAGTGTAGGTTTATCTTTGTGAATCATGCCCTCTGTATCTATCAGATGCTCAAAGGGCAGGCTAAGGCTATGAGGAATAATGTGGGTATGGAGTCTTCATTCGCATGTCAATTAAATACCACTGTATAACCCACTCCAAAATATCTGTCAATGGTTAATGGAAGAAGTGTTTCAGGACTGCCAAAGGACACCCCTGATTCAATTAAATGTTTGAACTGCATTGTTCTATTCCCACTACCTTTAAATATTTCCAGCTAACAGAAGTGGGGACCACTGGTGGAATAATGACCAGCTGGTGGAATAATGACTAGATGGCTTGATTCAGACTCATCACCGTTAGGCTGTTAAAGATGGCCATGGGATCCATAGATGACGTTCTGGGTAGCAGTGATATTAACACATTTATTGCTCATTTCCTAAAGGTCATGGTTACTATTATCTAGTGCCAGGGTGCACCTTGGGCTTTGGGCACTCATTGATCCCTAAGGACCCAAAGGTAAAGTCAGGGTGGTAATGCAGTTTGAAAGAGCTGTACTCAGAATCAAAACGCATAGTGACTTAATGGAGTGCAGTGAACATGATGGGTGGGGAAAGTTAATGGGTCTAACAATGAAGGCCTTTGGAGCATCCCGATGAGAGACTTCCTTCCACTATTAATGGTTAGAAAATAATCCACAAGTTAATTACCAGAGTTACTTACTCTCAACACCTGAGCCTTGGAGGGAAACAGATGGTGAAGATGGTTTCTTAAGACCGTACTCAAGACCCACTGTGGCTCATAGGCCATGGTCTGATGCCACGGATGGCAGAGCCATATGTCGAGAAAATATCAAGAAACGGTAATGGGGGGGTGTGAGGAGCACTCTTAGTTTATCTGTTTATCACTCTAATCTATTGGTGCTGCAACTGTTAGGCTTGTCACGCCTGTGGTAAATGCCAAGTTATGATGAGTTGAAAACTCATCTAGTTGCGCACTGTGCACATGGTGTTATCCTACACCTTAAATGTTTTTACTCGTTCACCATTATATATAGTTGTCAGTTATTTATTTTCATAATCTGATTTCTACTAATTGTCATCATACAATACATTCTATATTCATTTTACACTTTCGATCACAATATATTCACAATACCATTGTTTGGTAATTTCAATATTTACACTTTGTAACCATTGATCATATTGTAAATTTTTCAATCCCTGCCCAATGCATTTCGGCACCAACTGGTGCCTTCATCAGGGGATGATCTGAAAAAATAAAAAACAAACTGTGTGAATGTTGTATAATTAATGTGTGCCATGGGAGTAATCGTTTGTGAATTGTACCGTATCGTACCTGTTAGTTTTGTATCTGTATTCAGTCAGCTGAAATAAAGACCACGAAACCTAATGTTACTTTTTAAACATGAAAATTGCGGTGTTGTGTCTAAGCCATATGATCCATTTCATTGTGCTTACCTAGTGTTTCCTGGGGCTTGTTGCTCTGTCAGGAAAGATACATGAAAGCCCTATGGTTAATTCTATTCATTCCTTTGTACCAAAGGATATCTTTATGTGAGGACTGAAAAAGCGGTTTTAGAAAACGAATGGGTCCTACCTGATCTTCACTGGTTGTGGTGACCTGTAAACGCATAATGGGACTTTTTTAATATTAGCATAGGATCACAATGTAAGATGTGTCCTAGCTGTGGAGTTTTATGGATATACCTGCTGAGATATTTTTTGTCGACCTACGAGAAAAATAAACGCATAACGTAAATAATGTTATGTCGTTGAAAAATGTCTCCGTCTCTTATCGGGATTAAGCTGGTTGTTATAAGAAAATACCTGTATTATCCTCCGTCGCTACTCGTAAAAGCTGTCTCTCATTTAGTTCACCATCTTTGTTCAGCGTTCGCGAGGCGCCAGAATCGAATCTGCCATTTACTGCCATTTACTGGCTCTCACAGACAGAATGGTATTTGTGTCAAAATTCACAACACAATCCACGACAATCAAACGGATTATCAATCAAAGGTGGGAACTTTTATCCACAGAAAAGGACTTTAATGGAATATTTTCACAACAACCCATGCACGCGTACACCAGAGGTCCTAACATCAGACAAATACTCAAGCGAACCACATTGGATGACCGACGGACCGAACACAAGGGCACCGTACATTGTCAGAACTGTACACACTGCAACAACGTAAATACAGGAAATACTTCTGAACACCCAACCACGGGCAAAACCATAAAACTCAGACACAACAGTGACTGTAATGCCCAAAACGTGGTGTATGGAATCAAGTGCCCATGTGGGAAGATGTATGTGGGGAAAACAGAGTTGAAAATTAAAACCAGACTAACAGAGCATCAGAGTAGAATACGGAACCAGTAGTTATCATCACCACTAGCTTCTCATTGGAAGGAAGCCAACCTCAAGATTTCTCAGTTACGGTTTGTCATCATAGATAAAGTGGAGATCAAAACAGGCATTGATAACAGACAGAGACTTCTACAACGAGAGTTATATTGGATAAAATATCTGCAGACAATGCACCCAACGGGGTTAAATGATAGATATGATCTTTCATGTTACCTGTAGAGCACAGAAGTTAGTGTTTCCAACAACCTAGAGCTAAGTAATATCCAGCTATCTATAAGGCTATACTATAACACCACCATATCCATAACAGCACGTAACACTTGTAAGTTGCATTATACAAAAATACCACCATATATATCATATCAACAGGCAGGAATATGTGTTATCGGTGAATATGTGCAAACAGTAATAATGTGCATAGTGTGAAGAATTTTTGTATTGCTGATCTTGTATGTTATATTAAGGTGACCAAAAAATACTGGCATACAAATGCACACGTGAATGTATTGATCAACATCCATTGACACTTCACACACTTCAATACGTAACTCACACTCCGACATAGGTCATCTTAGGGTAAATCGTGATTAATTTTTTTTTATTTTTTTTTTTTTTTATTTATATCCTCATTTTGCGAATGAATGTATAAGGATTACAATAGAGAACTTTAGGACTTCCACTTTTATTCCTTCACTCTTTTCTTATATTTTCCGGCCACATAGAGTACCCCTTTGGTGGAACTGTCATGTTATAGTCCTCCTGTATCCTTTACCATATTCAATAATTCATGGCGGCAAGGAAGGAGAGCTAGCCTTTTTTGGCTACTCGATGGGAAATTATTCTCATCTGAATTATTGTCACCGCTTTAATCATCGGACAAGTTGTTTTAATCAGGTTTCTCTTATGTATTAATTAGTATAATAATTTTCCCAGATTTCCCAGAAGTTAGATTTTTTGGAGAGTTTCCCCTTTCTATCTAGTTTGTTAATGGTAATAATGGAATTAAGCCAATCTTCATGCAACGGAGGCGTTGGCTTTACCCAGTTCAGACAAATCTCTCTTCTGGCAAGAAGTATCAAGACAAATAATAGATTTTCTTGTTTTCTGGTTAACCTCTCATTACTTACATTTAGCTCAGTGCATATCCCAAAAATAATTAATGTTGTACTTACATTTAGGTTTGTTCCCAATGTCCGACATATCGTGTTACCTACTTCCTGCCAGAAGGGTTCCAATCGTGGGCATCTGTGAAACATATGTATGTCGTCTGCCTTCTCTAATCCACACTTGGGGCAGGATTTTATGCTTGCTCCTTTGAATTTTGACAGTTTTTTTGGTGTCCAATATGCCCTATGCAGTGTGAATAAGTGATTTCGCTTTAGACGCGCTGGTTTAATGATATTCCAACATTTTTCACATGATTTCTTCCATAAGCTATCAAGTTCTGAGTCTATGATGTTTTTACTCCAAGTCGATTCCGATAATGAGACGTCATCATCTCCTGGCGTGATTATAGCCCAGTACCATATAGAGATTTCCTTTTTTATTGGGGAGGTTTTCATGATCTCTTTCTCTATTTCTATATTTCCCGTTTTTTTCTCCAACAGGGAGCTTGCCCAGCTTGTAAGTTGATAATATTTAAATTTTGAAAGGGTCCCGTTAGTAATTTCTGTAAGTTGTTCCCAAGGTGCTATTGAGTTCTCTGTCATCAGTTGTCCCCATTTGTTAATTCCTGCCGTTCTTAGAGGAGTTGCTAGGGCATGTTTTAGGCATTCAGGGGTGCCTGGTGAGTCCCATATAGGGGCTGCATAGCTATAGTAAGGAATGTTTAATGCGCTTCTTACTTGATACCAGAGTTTTGCCATATTTTTTAGTATCTTTAATTTTATTTTTTTAAAGAATTTGGGATGTCCAAATTTAAACAGGAAATGGTCAACTTTTTTTGTTAGTATTTGGAGATATTGAGGGTAAAAAACATAGCTGTTCACCAGTGATCTTGCATTCTTGAATTGAAAAGCTCTATAGTATTCCATAATGTCTGGACTGGCTATTCCACCTTGTAGTTTTCTTCTTCTCATTTTGTTCCAGGCAATCCTTGAGCCTTTTGACGCCCATATGAAAGTCGTTATATCTCCTTGTATTTTTTTCAACTGGTTATTCTTAAACTCCAATGGTATGACATTAAAAAGGTAGGTAAATTTAGGAAGGATCGACATTTTCACCAAATTAGATCTTCCTATCATGTTTAAAGGTAGCTTATCCCATACATTCAGAAGCTTTTTCATTTCTAATGAGATCCTACTCAGATTTATTTGGGGGATTTTTTCGAGATCTTTTACTAAGATTATACCCAAGTATTTTAATTTATCCTTTGTGTATGGGTTATTCTGTTGTGTATTCCAGCTCATTGATTCAGTTTTTGATTCATTTATTAAGTATCCAGATACCTTCCCAAACTCTGAAATTACCTTATTTATTGCTGAGGAGGAGTTTTGATAATTTCCTGTAAAAATCATGAAATCGTCCGCATATAGAACCACTTTTTTAATCCAATCCTGATGTTTAAAAGGGATTATTGATTCGTTGTTTCTTAATGTGGCTGCCAAAGGTTCAATATATAGATTAAAGAGCAAGGGAGACAAAGGACACCCTTGTCTTGTTCCTCTTTGAATTGTAAAATTATTAGTTAGACTCCCATTAACTAGGATTTTTGCTCTCGGGGTTCTATAAGTCTCAGATATTAGTTGACTAAAATTTTGACCCAGGGTATATTTATTGATAAGTCTGTTTAGAAATGACCAGTTAACTCGATCGAACGCTTTAGCAGCGTCAAAAGTTATTATTGTGAGGGGGATTTTTTCACTAGTAGCTAAGTCAACTGCTGCAAAAAGTTCGTGGGTTAGGTTAAATATTTGCCTCTCTTTTATAAAGCCCTTTTGGTCTGGATGTATCAATTTTGGCATTACCAGAGCTAATCTGCCTGCTATTATTTTTGTGAAGATTTTATAATCACAGTTTAGTAGGGATATGGGTCTATACGACTCACAGACTGTGGGGTTTTTTCCTGGTTTTAGAATAAGACTTATAATGGCATCATGCCAGGTATCCGGAGTTTTTTCTTTTTCCCTATATATTTTGTTTAGTAAACTTGTTAGTGGGGGGGTTATAACTTCTTTTAATGCTGAGTATAGTTCGTTTGGAAGAGCGTCAGGCCCAGCGGCTTTCCCTTTTTTCAAAGATTTCAAGACTGATTTTACTTCTTCCATTGTTATTTCTGCGTTTAGTTCTTCATTTTCCAGATCTGATAATCTCGGCAAATTTAGAGAGTCCAGATATTCTTCTAATTGCTCTGGAGTAGAGGAGGAATCTTCCACATACAGATCTGAGAAGAAATTTTCAAATTCCTGCCTGATTTCTGACTCTTCAGACGATGTCCCAGACTGATTGCTTAGTTGTATTTTGTCTATTTTGTTTCTAGTCTGTTCCGTTTTAGTTTTCCAGGCCAGTAATTTTCTGCATCCCTCACCATACTCGTGAGTGGCAAGTTTACTAGCTTCCCACTTAGTTCTAACTCTGTCTTCGCGGTAATCTGCTAGCTTTCCTCTTAAATCTTTTCTTTCCTTTTCCAATGTATTTCTTGTTTCTAAGTTCGGTTCTGTGTTGATCCGTACGTCTAATTGACTTATACTTTCTTCCTTTTCTTTAATCTCTTGCTTGGTAAGTTTTGCTCTGTGGGCCCCCAGGCTTATAAGTTTGCCTCTGATGGTTGCTTTGTAAGCATCCCAGGTAATTTGCTCTGAGGTACCTACTTTATTATCCTCGAAGAAATTTGCTGAGGTTATGTTCAGATCTTCCCTTATTTTTGGGTCCAGAAAGAGAGTGCGATCTATTGTCCATCTAAATTGAGATTTCTTTATTTCAAAGTGCACTGTTATTTGAACCGCTGAGTGGTCAGACAAATGTTCGGGCAAATGCTCCAGAGCTTTGATGCTTCTATGGAAATCTTTACTAATCAGAAAATAGTCAATTCTGGACTTGTGGCCTAGTTTTTTGTTATGTAGGGTAAATGGGTGCTCCTTTTTCCCTTTCTCTCTCCACATATCGATCAGTTCTAAGTCTCTTTTATAGATGTTAAGCCATTCTCTCATTTTTGGTAGATTTGATTGCCTTCCTGGAGGGGATCTATCTAAATTAGGATCTATCATAATGTTAAAATCACCCCCGAGCAGAATTGGGTCGGATGTTGTTAACAGCTCTGAGTACAAGTTTTGTAGAGGGTTTGAATCATCAATATTTGGACCGTAATATCCCGCTATTATTAGGTTATTTCCATATATCTTCACTCTTGCTACAGCCCATCTGCCTTTGCTGTCTACTGTTTTCTGTATAATTCTTGCATTAAGTTTTTTTTAAAAAAGTATTGCAACTCCCTTTATATTGCAATTTTGGTTTGTACAGACGTAAGAATCTATCCAGTTCAACGACTTTATTATATGTTCCCATTCTTGGCTTAAAAGATGGGTCTCTTGGAGAATGATGACTTCACTATCCACTAATCTTAGATATTCAAAGATTCTCCTCCGTCTACTCGGTGTTCTGAGCCCATTTACATTCCATGATAAGATTTTGAAGTCTTTCACTGATTTAGACATGGCCTTTTCTTTTTGCTAATTTTTTATTCCTGATTTCCATTCATTTATCGTTCTCTTGCGCATTCCATTGCTTCGTTCTTGAGGATACTTTTTTTTCAGTTTTTTCCCTAGTTTGCTCCCCACCCATGGTGTCTTTTTTACTTGATTTTATATTTTTTCTGTGTTTATCACACGAGATCTTGCCTTGCGCCCTAGGCACGAGGAAGATGGCGGCCGGCTAGGAGATCCGGTCGGGAGCTCCACACTTGCAGACGGGATTGATAGTATGAAATAATAAACCTATCCCGAAATAATGCTGTGGACAATTGACAACAGTAACTGAGCATCAACATACCACAGGAGGAGGAGGAGAAGTACGGGGGAAAAGCACTCACGAGCAGCGGAACGGACTCAGCTCCTGGCGGAATTGACGGGGGTAGCGAGGTATTGACGCGACCCGTCTTTGATCCTGGTTTTGCTTCAGGCCTGACCCTGGGTGTTCCGAGCTGGGCTGTGCAGGTTAAACGCCACAACGGACGCCCCACACAGATGGGCAGCAGCCTCGGGGGCCCAGCGCAACTGCCGGAGAGCGCAGGGAAGAGTGAGCTTCCACTTCCGGGGCAAAGACGGCAGCGGCAGCGGCAGTTGCGGCATCAGCGCTAACAAAGAGGGTTACCCAAAATATTTACCGAGGTGTTGGAGGCACAGAGGGGAGGACTGCCGGGGAAATCGAGGGAGCGTCAGCAGGCAAGATAGTAGAGAATTCCACAGGAGAGGAGGCGGCCCTTTCTTGAAATATACTTGGCGTTCTCATCCAGAGAGCAAGCAGATCGAGCTGTGGAGCGAGAGAAGCAAGGAAGACAAGTCGGGTTTTTGCCTCCACTGCAGCCACATGAGCCAGGTACGAGGGGTTGAAAATAGCCAGGGGAGGACTGCACTGGATTTAATAGAAGGGTGTAAGGAAGGTGAACACCGGGTTGAACAAAAGATAGAGGCTGAAAAGGATAACTGCTTTGAGGGCAGCGGAGCAGGAGTGTTTGACTTGTTTTCCAAGACAAAATTTGGGGCAGAGGGGAAGGACCGGGGGAAAAAACAGAACTTGAAAAAGGAGGTGGAGTGATATCAAGCTACTGCCTTAGAAATAGGCAGTTTTCTAAGAGAAGTTTTACACAACCTCCTAAACAAGTAACCCTGCCTATTCAGAAAAAATACAAGAAAAGCTCTACTAATAGAGAGCTAGAGCGTCAACCCAAACCAAAACCAGACAAAACAGGAGCCCTCTCTGAGCACAAACTTAAGATCACACCCTCACTGAGATCATTTTTTAAAGTGCAACAACCCCTGCAAATAGTGGGTAAAAGCCCTCACATTCTGCTACCCCCCCAAATTGAAGAATCTCCCAAAAACCTGATTGATAAAGATTCAAAAATGAGTACGGAATCAACCAGCGATATAAATATACAAAGTGAAAATACAGAAACTCCTGAGAATGTACCTAAACGTCCCGAAACTACCGTAATTGAATCTGCCGCAAGTACATCCAATTGTCCCTCTGACTATCCTCCTCCTCAATCTTTCCTAGAGCAAACTGGAAAACTCATGGAAAGTCTCATGGAGAAAGTTCTAGGAGAGATGAAAGAAAGGTTCTTGGTATCCGAGTCCAATCAGGCTAAGATCCAGGAAGTATGCGAGACCTTAGAACAAAAGCTGAATTCACTGGGCGATAGAGTGGCTGCAATAGAGTCAGAGGTGGTGTCCCTCAATAAAAGAGTTGAATCTAACCAGTCAGAGATAAGGAAATTAAGGGGCTCGGCTAAAGCCACCAAAGAAAAACTGGAATCCCTTGAAAACCAGGCAAGAAAAAATAACCTTAGGATTTTAAATGTACCGGAAAATCTAGAAGGGCAAGACATAAAGAACTTTTCTATCTCTCTGCTCGAAGAATTCTTTCCATGGACAAAGGACTTAAACTTGAGTGACGATATTCAAAGAGTACACCGAGATCCATTCAGAAAGAGTAGAGACAGAAAGACGCCTAGAAGGATTTTAATAAATTTCAAAACATATACTCTAAAAGAGAGAATCCTAAGTGAAGGTCTAAAAAGCAGCTCCCTAAAGAAAGACAACTGGACCTTTAGGATACGTTCGGATATGTCAAAAGACACACAAGATAGGCAATGGGAGTTAGGTCAATATATGGCCGAATTGAAAACCCTAGGAGCAACGGTCCAAATGAGGTTTCCCGCCGCACTGCGAATCATGTGGCAGAACAAAATGCATAACATCAGAGAACCAAGTGAAGTGGAGGAACTCATTGAACAGATTAAGACTAAGTTACGCACTGCAACATAATTATAAGGATAGGTAACGTAAAAAAAAGACAAAGTGTGGATCTCGAACAGGGCGAACATAACGCCCAAAAGAAAGAAGGGAGGCTTCCTCGGGGTGGGCGAAGATAAACACAGAAAAAATATAAAATCAAGTAAATCGTGATTAATGCCACTGTTCCCAACGTGTTAGAGCAGTCTGTTCCGTGTGACGTACTAAACACATTAAGGTAATTAATATACCACTTTTCGCTTAAATATGATCTGCGGCGCTCTTAGCAATATTTCAAATAACGCATAGTCCTCAACATTTACTATTCTGTGACTGTAGCCTTAAAACACGTATTACCGGCAGACATTACAAAATGGCGGACCCAGAGAGCAATCTCTAACGATACTCTCTGAAGACGAAGTATGTCGTTAGTGTTTAACAAACTGTGAGAGCCAGTAAATGGCAGATTCGATTCTGGTGCCTCAGGAACGCTGAACAAAGATGGTGAACTAAATGCGAGACAGCTTTTACGAGTAGCGACGGAGGATAATACAGGTATTTTCTTATAACAACCAGCTTAATCCCGATAAGAGCCTGAGACATTTTTCAACGACAACATTATTTATGTTATGTGTTTATTTTTCTCGTAGGTCGACAAAAAATATCTCAGCAGGTATGTCCATAAAACTCCACAGCTAGGACACATCTTACATTGTGATCCTATGCTAATATTAAAAACGTCCCATTATGCGTTTACAGGTCACCACAACCAGTGAAGATCAGGTAGGACCCATTAGTTTTCTAAAACCGCTTTTTCAGTCCTCACATAAAGATATCCTTTGGTACAAAGGAATGAATAGACTTAAACATAGGGCTTTCATGTATCTTTCCTGACAGAGCAACAAGCCCCAGGAAACACTAGGTAAGCACAATGAAATGGATCGCATGGCTTAGACACAACACCGCAATTTTCATGTTTAAAAAGTAACATTAGGTTTCGTGGTCTTATTTCAGCTGACTGAATACAGATACAAAACTGACAGGTACGATACGGTACAATTCACAAACGATTACTCCCATGGCACACATTAATTATACAACATTCACACGGTTTGTTTTTTATTTTTTCAGATCAGCCCCTGATGAAGGCACCAGTTGGTGCCGAAATGCATTGGGCAGGGATTGAAAAATGTAAAATGTGATCAACGGTTACAAAGTGTAAATATTGAAATTACCAAACAATGTATTGTGAATATATTGTGATCGAAAGTGTAAAATGAATATAGAATGTATTGTATGATGACAATTAGTAGAAATCAGATTATGAAAATAAATAAGTGATGAACAACTGTATATAATGGTGAACGAGTAAAAACATTTAAGGTATAGGATAACACCATGTGCACAGTCCGCAACTAGATGAATTTTGAACTCATCATACCTTGAGAAAATATCAAGGACATTACAAGGTGAGTAAACGCCTATCATCACAACGCTCTGCTCTCAAGCATTGTGACACCTGAGTTCACAGGATTAAGCTTTCCATAGGGTCATGAGGTTTGGGGCTAGCTTAGTGGGGCACAACAACAGAGATATATTCTCGGCATTGAAAGGGCTTGCGCCCATTTGTTCAGTACTCCTCCGATGTCAATCCTTCAATGGTTCTTTTTAGCAGCATGAAAGTGTAAAGAAGAGCAAAATGTCATAAATTTGGTTAAATATACAGTGTAACTTGATATGGCAACACAATAACCCATGTCAACGACCAAATGAAGGTTGGTCAAATTTTATTACAAATTCAAAAATAGGTGGACATATATACGAATCTCAGCATAAGAGCATAAAAATACAAAGGAAACAGGAAAAATCCAAATATTCTGAAGAGATTTACTCGGTGCAGCAAGAAAAGAACAAGTTCTATGACTATTATGCATGTAATCAGAAAGCAAAAGATAAAGTTGCCCCTGCATCAGCACTTCATTGGAGTAAAGCATTTAATTCTATATATCCCTACTCTAGCTCTAGAAGTGGCATCCCTTTTTTAGCCTTGACGCAAGAGGTTCGAAAGAGAAAAGGTCTCAGTGGTTAGAGACTTCCCAAGAAATCGCTTAACCATCAGATGGGTCAGCAGCATAAGCCACGGGCAGGAAAGAAACAAGCTAGCACTCAGGTGCTGTCTGTCAGAAAGCCAATATGGAAAATGTACATCTGTACCTCTCCACAATGCATCATATATTCAATATTGTATTCAGCAAATATCCCATAATGCTTTTCTCACACGTAGTCTACAGTAGGCTCAGCCACAACATTTTCCATGACGTTGATTCCTTCCACGGTCTTCTCCATGTGCGCCCTTCTGCAACAGTTCATACTTGGTCTCTCCTCTTCTCCTGTGTGAACGCACCTCCTTCATCTTATCTTCACCAGGCCGGGCTAAGAGTAACTCCTTCATTCCTCAACTCTCTAACTATCTACGCTAACACAGTGTTTGTCCATGGAATGTTGCATGTAAACAAGCAAAATTCTATAAGACGCGCATGGGAATCTTAGGGGCATATTTACAAGGACTGGCACATCCCTGCAAATCAGCAGGAATGTGCCAGAAAACTTGCAACACACAAAACTACCCGTGCGCCACAATGGATGCGGCGCGCCGTGGAGCACGGATAGGCAGTTGCGTGTCGTATCTGCCGGCGTAAAGTTGGCGCAGTGCTAGAGTTGTGTCACGGGCACGACGCAACTCCAGCACTGTCCCAACCCAGCCTATCTCTAACATGCTGCCTCATGCCTTACGCCTTCTTCAAGCAGGTGCAAGGATTTGACACAGCGGCTTCGGAAAAGTGACTAGGTGAAATCTTGCAGATTTCGCTCAGGCACTTTTCCAAAGTTTTCCTGGGGCGGACCACCAACAATCTGACCGTACGTCCACATTATACCCAATGCAGGTATAATGTGGTGTAGGGGTTTACGGCATGACGCATCTCCCTAGATGCCTCTCGTTGTAAATCTGTTGCAGCATGTCGCTTGCTTTACGCGGGCGCTGCGTCAAAGAAGTGACTTAGCGACGGACCAAATGCGTCACAAGTGCCTTGTGAATCTGCCCCTTAGTATTCCTTTCAGAAACAAGAACATTTAAAATGTACAGCGAACTTGGGCCTACCGCTTAGGCCAAAATAATGAATGCATCATGTTATATGTGTTTAGCATTTACCATAAAGTCGTGATCATGTTTAATAGAAACGTGAACTAAACTTTATTAGTAGGTTTATTTCAATTACATAATTAATATAATAAACATTAAAAATACATTTAATATGTCAATGTGTCACATTACTAATGAGCCCTTTGTAAGTGTGTTACATCCTTTATACGTTTCAGTACTATTTTATGAATTACTGGTTAAGTTTCATATTAAGTTGCGTTTATTTCACAGGTAAACATTACTTGATTCACATTTCCTCTAACATCTAGTCCCACCATTAGCACTGAATAATATCTGAATGCATACTACAGGTGGTTACATTGCACTCCTAACAGGTACCTCATGTAGGATATGAATTTCCGCTCTATCAGCATTCATTATCAGCAGCCTGTAGAGTCATCATCTAAGGTCCACATATAATATCAAATACTAGCTTTTGTAGCACAGTACAGAGTCAGTTTTTGAGCAGCTAACATGATGCCAGTCTCCAATCAAGAGGGATGTCTATTTTGAATTTGAAATATTCAGCTACCCAGAACTTGTGCTTCTTCCATGGGCTTCAATCTAGAGGTGGAGGATAGGCTTGCAGTTTTTGTCATAGAAGCCTTAAAGGGACCGGTCAGAGCCAGATTATTTTCTACATCCTGAGCCAGACATAACAAGTGGTCTCCCACAGAATTTATCAGGGCCACATCTGCACAGCATCATCCTTGTACATACAATGTTATCTACAAAGACGAACACTAATCACTTGTGGGTGCAAAGACCAAGGTTATGAGGCACTTACTGGTTTTACCTAGAGTACAAGTGGAAGCACGGAGAAAGGATGTGGGGGCCTGTAGATGAGACACTGCTGTCAGTGATATCCAGTATCCTTAATGAGAGCAAAATTGCAGGCCCTACCAAACCTTACATAGATGCTGAGTTGTGCCAGTAATTATGTTAACAGTTTCACCAGAGTTAAGAAGACCATCAGCTAACTTACTGTAAAAGTGATGGATGCCAAATGTGGTGGGGCTCACCCCTCGGGATTCATCACAACAACCAGTGCTGTTAATAATCCTACAATGATACGAGGTGAAAATTCAGATACACTGTGCTGGAAAGAGAATTTTTGCCAAATTAATTGTATTTATTTTTTAAGTTTTCACCCATCATTCTGAAACATGATTTCGTTCCACCGTGGATTAAGCTGAAACAAAGACATGTCTGTAGGTTGTGTAATCGAACTGCGGACACTATTGCCCATACTGTGTGCATTTTCACTGACCTATTACCTGAGCTGTGATCTATGCAGAGAAGACTACTAAATAAAAATGGCATATGTATATGAGGCCAGTCAATTATTGTGTGCCTGGACCCAAACAACTTGCACTTGAATATTTCCTTTACTAAATACATGATGGTGATAGAAAACAAATGATAAACTTTACGTAAGAATTAATTCGATGTGGACAATACAGATGGATGTAAAAAATATTGAATATCTTAAATAAAAATTAACTGATGAAATGGTTAAATAAATACTAACCAAGGAGCATAAAGTATACAAATACAATTCAAGCATTACAATATGCAAGTAATCAAGAATCAACAATAGAAGTTCAAAGCAGGCTTCTTTCTTCAATTTGTAAATTCTTTAATTATATCATTTGATGACGATATCCACTGTATTGGTGTTCATATAATTTCACAATTAACTGTTGCATTGTTTATACAATTTCCACAGCTACAGCCTACGCGTTTCGTCCCATCAGGGACATCATCAGGGCTGTGAAAAATAAAAAACAAAAAGTAACTATTATGATCTAACACACTCAAAAATAAAGTTTCTCTTGCAAAAGCACATAAAATGACCTGCCTATATACCATTCTAGACATACTTCAGTCACTGCCCTATCCTGCCTATATACCATTCTATTTTAATGAAAAGTGTTGACCTGCCAATATTACAAATCATGTTTGCATCTAAAAAGCAGACTCCTGCCCCTGGTGGTCTACAAATTCAAATTCATAGAAATACATCATTTCAGTTCACATTTCAATGTAGGAAATTCTATATCAGCATGGATGCTAATATGTTAGCGATTCATTTACCCTGGTGTCATTTCTCACCTTGAAAAATTATTTTCCTCTCTCCATCCACATTACTGATGCCTTGTGTATTCCCCAATATTCTTCTTTCTCGTCTGGTCTCTTAAGCCTATTCGTTAGTGCCTACAATACTTCAAAAGAGACGAAATAAATGTAAAAAACCACAAGCAACTAGTTGTAGAGTCTCTTATCTTCCATCTGATAACATGAAACCTCCAACGATACCCTTATTATTAAACTCACCTATCATTTGAAATGCGGGTGATCGTTAAATTATTGTAATGGCATGGGTCATCAAAATTCTGAACCCAGTAGTTGATCGTCCAAAAAGTTGTTTACAGCGACTGAATAGTTGCTTGTAATATATCCAAAGAAGGATATGTCTTAATAACTGTACCCTTGCTAGGGCCCCAACTCCCATCTCAATCTCCAATCGTGGCCTACTCAAAGATAAAATATAACCCCCACAGAATTAACTTTAGAACATAGTCCCATTCGCTATTACGCATTTTAGTTGCCTCCAGAACTTGCCCCAATTCCTATTTTAGGTATACCTACTCATCATGAATAATTAATGTATCATCCCTTTTTCCAGTACATGAAATATTTTGTGCTATTGAACACCCTTAGTCTTAAACAAATATTCTTATTGCTCACCTGATTACCAATCGCCACAGTCGCCCTGTCTTCTTAACTTAAGTTAGCTCGAGTCACAGTCATTTCCTTCTATAAAGCTTATTCAAAAACCCCGTCGCAGTGGCCAGTAAAGTACAATAAACACAAAGAATCCAATTACCAGCCATAGCTAGTCAAGTTTCTAACTGTTATTGAAACGCGCGTCCCATAATCTTTCCTATTCATATCGACCCGTTGTCACAAAGCATTGTTCCGTCTTGACAGCCGGTATTATAATTCGCGCCCGGCCTACCTATGTGTTCGACCCCATTATTTATGGCCATTAACAACCAATAGCCTCGAACCGTGATTTCCCATGTCATCTGGGGATCGCTCCACCCATGTTTTCTCTGTGGTTCGCACCTCCCTTCATCAACAGAATCGCGCATATTCAAAAGATCTAGGATCGGAAATACTACAGTTCGTATCCTGTTGGCGAAATCAGCCAATCACCATCCTTGATATTACTTTCCGCCTTCCACCAATATCATCAAATAATGACTCCACCCCTGTTTCCTCTCTGGTTCACACCATCCATTATAATCAGAATCACGCATAGTCTAAGAAATCTCGGGCCAGAAAATACTACAATTCGTTTCCTGTTGTCATGAACAGCCAATCGCCATCTTTTATATTACTTACTGCATTCCCCCGACAGGAAATACTTCAATTTATTTCCTATCAAAATGTGTACTCCATAAAACAATCACCGGTAACATTTCAAAGAATATCTTTTGAATACGTTCCTCCATCACAGGACCTGATTAAATATATAACATTTTAACACGATCCCAACATCACAGAATCCGAAAATCATACGCTGCGAACCGCGAAACCACCCATTCTTCGTTTGTCAGTGTTTTCAACTTTTATATTGACAAACAACATTCATTGCGTCAACATCTACGTGCGTAGCCTGACTACATAAAATTGTTCTCCAATCGGTAAACCCGTAGTTTGAGTACAAAGAAATTGTATTATCGCCGGTCCTAAATACTTTCGCCAATTCTACAATCAACATCAAACAGTCTCGTTCACAAGGACCCTACACATCTCATATGTGATAACCCAATATGCAGCATAAAAGATTAAGCCCAAAACTCAAACTTATATTATATCCTCTAATACTAGAAAACAGTATCTTCCAGGTTTCATGCCCACAGAATACTCTAAATCAACAAATAAATTTGAATGAATACCAATGTATCACTCACCTTTCTTCCTGCACCTTCTACTCATCGCAAACTTTACAGAAACATGGCTGTACATCAAATATCCTCCCCCTTCAGGCAAACCAACCTATCTGAAGGTCTATTTATTCTTCAACCCACTGAATCCTGTTCCACAAGAGCTATTCAAGATCAACCCATTATTGCAAAAAGTAATGTAATTATGAGTCATTGTTTAGACCCAACTTAACCGCTCTGCAGCAGCTGATCCACCTCGCTTCTTGCTTTCTTATTAATAATTCCCAATCACCACCTCTACTCTTGTGTTCAATTTTCTGAATCCCATGGAACTTGAATTCCTTTTGAGTATTAAGACTCTCCTTGATATGTTGAGAGAAGGGTGATTTAGGATCCTGGTTTAAAATGGCACGTCTGTGCTCTTGTATCCTAATTTTAAGATTTCTCTGAGTACTGCCAATGTAAATTTTCGTGCATGAACAAATGATCACATAAACCACCCCAGTGCTGTTAAAATTGATGAATTCCTGGATCCGATAAGACTTTTCACTATTAAACCGGAATTCCCTGATACGATTAATGCCTAAATGGCAAACAGTACAGGATCCACAAGTAAAAAACCTATAGGTGGTGAGGATTTTTGTGGTGGTTCAATATAATTTCTCATGATCATGTTTCCTATAGTAGGGCTCCTTCTATAAATTATTCTCGGTTTCTCCCCGATATTCTCGAGTAAACCTGGTACACCCTGCAGCATATGCCAATTCCTTTTGAGAACACTATAAATCTTATCCTTCTGCGCACTGTAAGTCGTTACAAGTGCTACTTGCCTCTTAGTGTGTTTTTGGGTCTTGGGAACTAATGTCGTGTCTCTTCGAATCAGAGAAACTCTGCTCGAAGCCTTGTCCAGCGTCCTTTTCTGATAACCCCTAGTACTGAGTCTAATATTGAGTTTATTAAATTCCTCCTTGAAACTGCTATCTGTGCTGCAATTTCTCCTGATCCTTACCATTTCTCCAAATGGTATTCCATTTATAACTGATGCTGGATGTGTGCTATCGGCTCGCAAAATGGAATTTTTGGCCGTCCCTTTTCTGTAAATTTTGCTTTTGATAGAATTTCCCTCTACAAACAGTTCTACATCCAGAAACTCTATTTTGCTGTGCTGATAATTCATCGTAAGAGTGACATTAAAGTCATTCAAATTCAGAAATTGTAAATATTCTTCTATATCTTGCTGTGTGCCTCTCCAAAGTAACCGAATGTCGTCAATAAAACGACCACAGAAAAGAATAAAATCTGTCCACTTCGCGGCTCTTCGGCTCCAGGCATGCTCCCTCTCAAACCAACCCATGAAAAGGTTGGCGTAAGAAGGAGCAAACCTGGAGCCCATTGCCGTACCCCTAATTTGATGATACCATTCATTTTGGAAGTTATTTTTTTAATCATGGAGCTCATTTCCACAATCATGTCTGAATGCTCAATCAAACTAGCGCTTTGGCTACCTAAGAAGTGTTTAAGCGCTTGTTCACCTTTCTCATAGTTAATACAGGTATATAATCCAACCATGTCTAGTGTAACAAAACTCTTTCCTTCTTCCCATTTAACATTTTCCAATTTATTGAGGACATCCATGGTGTCTTTTACATATGATGATAAATTACTTACTAAGGGTTTAAGGAAAATGTCCACATATTCAGATAAGTGTTCTGTCATGCTCCCTATACTGGAGACGATTGGTCTGCCTGGTGGATTTAACCTCGATTTGTGTACTTTCGGTAACGTATATATGAAAGGGACGATGGATTAAGTACATTCAGATATTTAAATTGTGCATCATCTAATAAACCAGCCTCTTTCCAAGAGAACAAACATTCTGAAATCCCTCTCAGAGCCTCCCCTGTGGGATTGCTACTTAGTTTACGATAACAGTTCTGATCTGATAACTGTCTTTTAATTTCGTGGTAATAGTCAACTTTGTCCTGCACAACCATGTTCCCCCCCCTTATCC
>NW_028253109.1:0-47452 GCF_964263255.1 Lissotriton vulgaris
ATATATATATATATATATATGTATAGATAGATAGATATATATATATATTACCTACTGGCGGTCGCCAGTAGGTAGTTATAGTTAGGATTGTTTTCCATAGGAAATCCTCAACATTCTATTTGGAATAACTTTGGCCCTGGTGGATGAATCTTTGTGAATTTCCCAAAGAAGATGGCTCGGTCCGCTGCGCTCATTTCCTGAAAGTTTGGGGGGGATTCGTCAAGTGGAGGCTGAGATATAAGGGGGGTCCCAAAACGTGTTTTCTCCATGTTATTTTCCATAGGACCTTTAGACTCGGCTACAGGTCGAACGGCTGAATGGATTTATAAGAAATTTGGCAAAACTGTAGAGTCCTGTTCGCAGATTACGCTTTTTTTGGAATGGTGTAAATCCGTTCAGTAGTTGTTGAGAAAATTAAAGTTAAAGTCAATTATATATCTATAGGCGCGCATACGTGCGCGCACCCAAGCGGCTGCGCGTGAGCGGAATTTTTTTTTGCTGCGTGACGTCTGTTAACGTTCGATTCGAAGGAAATCAGGAAGTTTTGTCCGCCATTTTTTCACTGCGAGTAAATATATTGTTCATTTCAAAGCGTTGAAACATGGAAAGGGGAGAAGGTAGAGATTGTCTTGCTGCGTAGGTTTTCTCGGGGTGTGCAGTAAGGCCCTTAAACGCGAAAAGATATCATTTTTTTCCGAAAAAAAAAGCGGGGTGCGCGCACCCGGTCGCGCACACCTATTAACGAGAGTGTGAAAATGGAGATAAATCAGAAGTTTGAGTGCTTAGATATAAGGTGGCTCTGAATAGAGCCCTTGTGTTAATTGAGTGTTTTCTGCATTTATAAGTAAGTACTGATGCAGAGCCTGATGTTGCAGAGGAAGATTCTGTTTCCCTCATTCGTGAAATGAACACCGTCTCTCCTATAGACGTCTTGCATGTGGTATCACAAGTTGTTGTGGTAAATAGAACCCATGGTATAATCTCTGAGGAACGCAGAAACAGATTTATTTACATGTCTCCTTGCTTTCTCAAATTGTGCACAATGTTGATTGGACCAATTCCATTTCTGTCTTTGGCATATATTGGAATATACCAAGGCAGATCGAGGAAAAAGTGTCATCAATTGTCGAAAGGTGTCTTTTAGAAGCATTTCCAGACCTACCCCAGTGATTGTGCCTAGATCGTTCCCACCACAGTGCACAATTATAAGGTTTGGTTCTGGGAGATGCATAAAAGTTTTCACCAATGGAATCAATTGGTGACATTTCAATCCTCTTTTGGCAATCCATGTTATGTGTACATTTGGTAAGCCGAGGTTGCAAATTCGTCTGCTTACTGCATATTTTTCAATCCAGTGAATATAACTGTGTCCTATTAGCCAGACCTTCATTTTCAAGGGATTTGTAGTCGTCCTCCGATCGGTTCTGGAAGTGGAATGGGAGTTAGAAGTTGAAATTCTAAATAAAGAAAAAGGAAGAGGCTGTGTGTGGTTAAAAAAAAAATGATTGGTTGATTATAATAAGTGGAGATTGAAGAGTACGTTGCATGTTAATGTTTATGTTAAACGAAAAGTAGTATTGGGTGTGAAAAAAAAGACATGTAACAGAGTTGTGGATTGGCAGGTGTTTCTGGAGGGAAAACAGTCTTCTTAGTTTGCTGTAGAACGTTGAGACATGAACTTTTGACCTGTGCCTTCAGCAAGGTGCAGAATGAGGTGTTACCATGGAAACAGCCGGAGATGGCAGTTGGTGATGGGTGTCTCTCACGTGAGTCTGAAAATATTGTGAAGGACAACCAATTGAAATGTAAATTTGATTTTACAATTTTGCGTGAGGAAATGTGATTGGCTGAAGAGAGTTATATGAGTGTGTATTGACTGGATATCTGTGCCATTGAATTTTGGTTGCAGTGATAGAAGCAATATTCAGAGTTCCGCTAACGAATATCTGTTTTGTGACTTTCACTGTTCTACATCGTTCAAAGCATTGGTAAAGGTAAGTGCGTAACTGTTTGTTTTGTCATGTACAGTATAATATAGTTTAATCAGAAACAATGATTGATTGGTGGCCGTGGCCTGCACTGGTGGGGGTGGGGCGAGAGGGATGGGGAAGGGGGCTAAAGTGGTAATGATTAAGGTATTCACAAAGTTTCTGTTAGACGTCAAAATTATAGTGCGGTTTCTGGTCGCCGTTTGCACTGGTGGGGTGAGGGAGGTGGTCGAGTGAAATAAAATGAAAAGCTTTGACCATGAGGTTGTATAGAGATTTGTGTAGTAAATGTGTTCGTACATTGAGGTTGGAAACAGAGCATAAAAATATCTCTCTCAGTTCTGCTGTTTGACTGCATCTTCATGTCCCTTCTGTTTTGCATCTCCGTTGCCCTGTGTTATCTTATTGTCTGTGTGTTTGCCTTCAATCCGGGCTGAGGAAGTTTGCTGTGGAGGCACACACAGATAGTCCTATCAAAGTGATTGGAACGTTTTCAAAAAATAATTATATAATTGCATTTGTATTTTTAAAGCGCTACTGAATGTTTTCTTTCACAATTACCGCTTGGTTGCTTTCTCAGAGCAGAGGGTATGTCGTATTTCACTCTTTGGTGCCTCTGCATCTGAGTCTGTTCTCTGGTGGCTGGCGGAGAACTGTTTGTTATTGTGGAGATGAAAGGGTGATAAGGAGAGAAATACGACATAGCGTCTGGCCTGTAGAAGCGTGGGAGCAGTAATAAAGTCTGAGTGAAGCGGAACTGTGGCGGTGCTTGGTAATAGTAAAAAAAAAATTTAACAGTGGTATAACTGTCTGTACGGTGCGCGACCTAGTAAGAAAGAGTTCACGGGCCGTAATTGGCTTGCAGGTTCTAGTATCAGTAAGTGAGGTCGAGAAAAGAAAACATTCAGGACTTTATTTATGAAGGACTTGCGCCACCGGTGCGTCACTTTTTTCTCATTTTAAAAAATGAGGCACCGGCGGCGGAAGGTCTTCATAAATAAGGTCCTCAGTGTCTACAGTTAAGGTTATGTGGAACCCATGAATAGTTTTTCAATATGAAATCATTTCAGTTGAGATTATGGATTAAAAGAGAAACCGTAAATATTTGAAATGTTTATTTAGAAATGTACTGTTTTAAAGGCAAATCATTATGTAATATGAGTACAGAAATTGCAAAAAACACAGTAATTCGTATTGTCAGTAGTACATGGAATATAAACGCTATAGTTGAAGAAAATTGAATATAGCTGGAAAAAAACATTGTACACTCTTATAAGGAAGTATATTATATTTTAATAAATGGAAGAAGGTCTCTGGTCTTTTAGTTTAGGAACGATATATGAAAATGCAAGTGGTTATACATCATTACTTTATCAATCAGCTGTCTACATGCGAAGCACTATCAAGTTTGTGTTATGTCACTGTGTGAGGGAAAAAAAAGGCGCCAAAAGCGACAAAATGGCGGATTGGTGCATGTATGTAATCTGTTGGATGCTGCGCAAATCACTATTGAGGAGAACTATGGTATTGAGATATCTTTTGAAGGTTGCAGTATTGCATTTGAAATACAGCACAAGTAATAATGGAAATATTGTTGAAAGAACATATTTTTCTGTAAAGTTTTTTAAAAACATCATTTTATAGGAAATTAAAGGAGTAGAGGCGTGTGAGGCGGAAATAAGCAGTTGAGATGCGAAATGGCGTTTACAGTTATAAAAAACTCGTTTAAAATTTACACATTAATTAGGGCACATGTAGCATATATTAGCGAGTTTTGCATCGAGTCAATGGCTTGTAGAAGCATTGTTTAGGCAAAATAGGTAGCTTCTGCTTCTAACAGGAAATCACTTTTATCATTTGAAAGTATGTCAGCTATCCAATGGAAAAGAGTAAAGCAGTACTCATGATCTGTTAAAATCGGAGCCTCTTTTATTTTCAGAGGGCAGCTCGGTGGGTTTTCGATGTAGTTCTCTGATAGGAAAGAGTTAACCGTCCATTGTGTAGGCAAAATAGGCAGCAAGTGTTTGTAACAAGAAATCACTGTTATTATCTGAAAACATGTCAGCCATCCAATTGAGAAGATGAAAGGAGCATTCATGATCTGTCATTATTGGAGCGTCTTTTAGCATCATAGGGCAGCTCGGTGGGTTTTCGATGTAGCTCTGTGTTAGGAAATATTGCGCCGCTGCAAATATATTCCAATGACCCAGAACTCCTTGTATCCCTGCAAAGGCCATAATCTCTTCGTCGGAACAAAGCTGTTCATGATCAATTAACGGATTCATGAGGTGATTGTAATTCGCTTCAGGAGGTACCAAATTGCAGAGATATAAATCCAGGGCGCACGTGAAATCACAGCTCAGGCAATGAAATACAGGCTGCACACAGGTGAAATACGAATATCGAAATGATAATCAATATGAAGTATTCAAAGTTTAGAGTGGTAAGGTGCCGTAGTACTGAAGCATTCTCTGTGGAAATAGTTGTATGTGGTCCGGCTCGTTTGCGAAGGCAGGAGGGACATCCATTTTGAATTTACCAAGGTGGTAAAGGAAACGGCGCAGTACTGCCGGTCGTATAGGAACTGCACAGAATTAGGTCGCCGGCTATGCAGTGGAGAGGAGCATAATGACTTGATAAATTTTCTAGGAGTCTAGTCACTTAAATATTGCTAAGGAGTTTGCCACAGAAATATGTATCCATTTTCAGAAGTTTATTATATTAAGGATATATATTAACATGGTGGCTCTTGGTGTTTTGTGGTTCTGTGCAAGTGTACTGCTTGCATGTGTATAATGCTGGTTCTGTAGTTTTTCTCTATGGACATGGGGCCTTATTTATGACGGCTTTGTGTCACCCGTGCGTCATTTTTCCCATGGTAAAAGTGACGCAGTGGCGGCGCAATGTTTCATTAATAAGGCTTTTTTTGTTTTGTGACTTGGCCTTTTACTTTTGAAAGCCTACTGTTGTAGGTGCATGAATTTTAATATGGGGAAAAGTGACATATCTTTGGCACAATGCTTTTATAAATGAGAAATATTGTATTTATTTTTAATGGAGAGTATTTTGGGAATCTTATTACTTATGCTTGTTCAATGCTATAATGATTGTATATTGTGTAGGAAATAAGTTTGTTATAAGTTAATAAAATTTTATTTTTTCCATTTTTAGAGTGTTTGGTGCCTGTAAGGATTAACCTGTTGAAGTTATATATTGAGAGTATATATATTTTTTTTCAGGTGAGTTTCTTTTTATGCTTTGGCAATTTCTGGTGGTGATGAAAATAATAAAGAATAATTTGTAAATGTTTTGAACATGATTTTATCTCAAATTTTTCACATGTGGTCCTATCTGCTTATAGTACATATGTTTTTGGAGATGTTCTCCATTGACAGTTCAAATTATGTTTTAATGAGCTTGGGATATGTGATATTTTGCAAGGAGTTCAGATTTAGAAATCATTGGAGTATAATTCTTTCAGGTTTGTTTTAATAATACTTGTGAAGTGCTCATTATTTTTAAAATCTTGTTGTATTATGTTTGGCAGTGTTCCATTTTTAATTACAGAGAGGTATTATGATATGGATCTAAATTTAATGCTCATTTTCCTGCATATCTGTGAATATACTATGTATAGGCACTTTTTTAAATATTAATGTAGAGTTTTATTATGAGGTGGTTGTTCATGGTAAGTATGACATTTTGCATATGCTAAGACATTGACATGGTGAGTATACTGTTGTAATATAAATGGAACTGTCTCTGTGGGAAGTAGTAATCTGTAAAGTGAATTAAATGGTTTGTATAGTGTGATCCTTTTCTTTAGAGTGCATATATTTATATTGCACTTTGTAGTGATGAAATAAAAGAAATGGGTCTCTAAAAATTATTATACAGGTAATAAATATTTCAAATATGTAGAAAATCTAAAAATAAATTTTACAGTGAAATGTCTTTTATCAACAGTAATTATTTAATTTAAAAAAAAAACACAGTGTCAATGTTTAGAGTTATATTGCCAATTTCTTTTTCAAAACAAGAGGAATGTGGTATCTTACAAATTATAGAGTTAATAAGTTAGAGATTATAACATTTTCTGTAGTTTAAAAATTAGTAAAGGTAGTTTTCAATTATACACTTGTGGACAAAGATATAATTTAGTCTTTATATTTTTTTAAAAGGAAAAAGAAGAATTTATAGAAAAAAATACAATGGAATTTTTTTTGAAGAAAATGAAGTGCATTTTGAAATTATAAATGAACTGATGGAGGAAATATTAGACGCGGTTGTTGGAGAGGAAGAAGATGAAAATGACTATTTTATGGACATTTCATTAGATTCAGCATATTTAGAGCTGATAGAAGAGGAGGACAATGGACTTGAAGAAGTCTCTGATGAACTGATGTTAGAAGTTCTTTTAAATTATGAACTTTTAAATAAATAAAAAAAGTGATAGCAAACCATTCGTGATGATAGTTTTCTTGATATATTCGTCGATGAAGTGCTTCATGAGAGTGATAAGATATGTTCTCATGAAGTGTAAAAGAGATTGTAGAAAAAAAGATTAAAACAGTTATGATGACTGATAGTTTTTGAAAAAAGTGTACTGTTTGTATGCTTTTAAAACATTTTTTAAAAATTGTCTATGAAGTTTAAAGAAATATACAGTGTGATAAATTTAGAAGGAAAATTCACTACAGGATTTACTACTTTGTTCAGAGATTTTCTGTTATTATGTGTATTTTATTAAAAAATGAATGTGTGGTTTTAATTTGTACGGTATATGGTAGTACTGAACTATAATATTTGTTATTTTTGTGTCTTACAGGTTCACAATCTCATCAAAATTTTAAATTAAGATGCCGACCAGAATTGAAAAAAAGAAACTCTACAAGCGGACGTACAGTTTAAAGAAGAAAACTACAGAATTATTTTCAAAGACTGAGAGGACGGATACAAAGAAGAGTACTCCTGGTAAGCAAACTAAAAAGTTTTTTAAAAGCATTTTGGGAAGGAAAAATGTAAATATTGAAGTTCAGAAGGAGAAAACGATTTCATCATCTAAAAGGAAATCTGGAGTTAAACAAACTACTATTACTGGAATTAGGAAAGATGAAAGTCAGTACAGTAAAACCCGGACCAATCAATTTAGCCAAATCAGGAAGCGTATGTTTTACAACAGAGTCGTTGCGAATTTATTACAAAAGGAAAAAGTTTCTAAAAAAAGATCTGTTTTTCTTAAAAAAAAACTATATATAGAGGCTTTTGTTGAGAGCGCATTTGAGACCAAACAAAAGTTACTTATTTTAATACTTAATAGAATAAATATTTTAAATAAGGCGATTCGAGTTTTGAAAAGTAAAAGTAAAGGGAAGAGACATATAAATAGGAGTAATTTTTGTAAAGTGTTTTCTGGGAAGTGGATGCATACTTCAAGTTCTGAGCCATTTTTTAATGAAGAGAGTTACTTTCAAAGTAACGATCTGTTGCATGCAGTTGACACCACTGGTCGAGCGTATGAGGTGAAGGATGGTTGTGTTATTGAGAAAGAGAAAATTGTGGTTAGAAATGCAGAAGATGTTATGGGTAGAGAAGCTTTAGAGGGACGTCCTAATGCTCCTGTTTACAGTTGGAATTGTAGTAGCATTTGTAGTGTACGACAGGATTCAATTGATTTCTTTCGCAATTTCTTACGTAAGTACACTAAAGAAAGTCTAAAGAAAAAAATTAAAATGTTGCAAGAATTAGATGAATGCAGAGTGCGCGAGAAAATAGGTCTGCAAGGCCATTCTCTGGCTTGTCTCTCTAAAAAAATATGCCAGAGTGTGTTTCATCACTTCCGGATGTTAGCAGTGCATCACACTAAAATGAGAAAATTAGTGAGAAAGTTGTACTATGCAAAAAGTCCAGCACTTAAACTTAAACAGTTAAATAGTGCTCTTTTGTATGGATGTGAATTGGATGTTAAGAAGATTTGTGCAGAAATTGAGGTAAGTTATTTTGGTCCCGAGGAAGATAATGCAGAAGGTGATATAATTATAGAAGGAAATGTGTTAGAAAATGTTGGGAATGTAAATATTGAAAACTTTGAACAAGAAATAATAAAGTTTAAGGTAATTGCAGGTGAGAAACCAAATTTTTCTTGTGTCTGTTGCCGACGAATTCATTACAAAAGTCAAACGAGGTTAGTTGATTTATATTTAAAAAGTGAAGATGAAAGTAATGGTCAATGGAAAGATTTTGCAACTTATTTGTTGGTGGAAAACTATTTTGATTTGGGTTTTGAGCAACGTGTTTGTAAATATTGTTATAATAAATTAGATGAAAATAAAATGCCTGCTAGAGCTGTTCACAATAATTTAGAGTTGGTAAATATTCCATCTGAATTGATGAATTTAAATACTTATGAGACGATTCTGATTCAATGTGTACATCCTTTTCAGGCTATTGTTCGAATGGAGCCTAAGACTGGTAAATTAAATCCTTCAGACTTACTAAGAGGATTAAAGGGTAGAGTTGTGTATTTGCCTCTTGATCTTAAAAAAAATATGGAAACAATTGGTGTTGAAAATGTAGAAGAGGAACCTCTAGTTATTCTAGTGAATGGTGTACCTACAAAGAGTAAGAAAATCTGGCAAGATTTAGTGGATGTTAGGAAAGTGAAAAAGGAAACGTTGTATTTAGTGCAAAATAATAAGTATTACAAAGATGTATACGTAGAACAAGAAGATGTAAGTGAAGAAGAGGATAGTGATTTGTGTAGTGGACAAATTGAAAAAGTTGATGTATCTAGATCTGAAGAAATTTATGAACATTACAGTGTTCATCCACTGCATTCCAAAGAAGCAATAGGGAATGCTATTGAATTATTTCAGATGAAAAAGGCGAAAGGAAATCCTATTAGTGTCTGGGAAGAAAGTTTGGAAGGTCGTTGTTTTCCACAGTTATTTCCTACAGGTGAAGGTACACGATATGATGATCGACCTATGCAGATTCCTGCATCTGAGTACTGGACAACTAGATTATATGCAGAAGATCCAAGGTTTCGCCAATGCATTCCATATCTGTTTCATCTTCTGTTTGAGAGTGACTTATCTGGTCTGTCTTATGCAGTAAATCATATCTTAAAAAGTGGTGTACATCTGCAAAATATTTCTGCAAAGGAATTTATGGATAGAGTGCATCAGAAAGATAGTGTTTTGGATTCTCATTTAATTAATTTAATGGCTTGTCAGCGGGGTACTAATGAGTATTGGTACCGTCGTCATGGAGATTTGAAGTGCATGCTTAGAAACTTAGGAGCACCAACATGGTTTTTAACTCTAAGCTGTGCAGAGTATGCTTGGGAAGATTTAATTGAATTTCTTCGGGAGGCGAATGCAAATATAGAAAATATAAACTACAAGACACCTGGAGAACTGGGTTCATTAGATCCAGTTAATGTTTGCAGGTATTTTAATCATAGATTTGAAGCTATGATGTCTTTCATTACTAACAAGAAAAATCCGCCTCTTGGTGAAGTACTGGATTTCTTTTGGAGAAAAGAATATCAAGCAAGAGGTGCTCCTCATATTCATATGCTGCTATGGATCAAGGATGCTCCTAAATTTGGAATAGACTCGGATGAGACTGTACTGTCTTTTATTGAACAGTATGCCACTTGTGACATACCTTATAGTACCACTGATAAGGACTTAAGAGGAAAAGTGTTACGTTTTCAAAGTCATCGCTGTGGAAAATATTGTCGGCAAAAATTCAAATCAAAGAGCAAATTTTATACCAAATGTCGCTTTGGATTTGCACGACCGGTACTTTCAAAAGGAAGAGTCAACAATTTGATGTCATGTTTGCGACATAATATCAGAAGGAGGTCACCTAAAAATACGTACAATTTAAGAAGAGGTGAAGAATCGAAATATATTAATGACTATAACCCAGTCATTTTGTCCATGTGGAATGCTAACATGGACATACAATATGTTGCAGACAACTCTATTGCTGTGGCTCGATATGTAACGTCTTACATCACGAAATCTGAAAAGACGGAACTGAAGGAGATGTGGGAAGACATTTCTCATGAAAAGAGCCTGAGCAAGAAATTATATACGTACAGTTTGAAGATGCTGTCTCATCGAGAAATTGGAGCATATGAATGTTGTGATAGATTATCATCAGCAAGTCTTTATGCGAAGTCAAGGACTATTCTCTGGGTGAGTTTGGGCTTAGCAGAAACACGAAACCGTGTTCTGAAACCTGTGCAAGAAATTGAGTACTTAGCCCAGAAAGAACCAAACAGTACAGACATTTTGAAAACAAATATGTTGGATACATACTATCCAAATAGAAGTACTGTGCTTGAAAACATTTGTCTGTATGAAATACTTCAAAATTATACTTTTAAGAGAAATGTTACCGAGAATATTGATAAAGGTGTACATGCTGTAATTGGACATGAAGGATGTCTGGTTAAACAAAGAAAAGGACACTTGATAAATCATCGGAAACTGAGTTGCGAAACACCTGATAAAAGAGAATTTTACTATTTTGCTCTTTTGCAACTCTTTAAACCATGGCGTAGAGAAGAGGAACTACTTGGAGCCTTTGATAGTTATGAAGATTCATTCAACGCATCTAAAAGTAGTATTGAATGTCCTGTTTTCAGCAAATATCTGCAAATGTTGAATGACGAAATAGAGCAAGAAGCAACAATTGCAGCAGAGATTGCTAGAGATAGTTCACAAGGTAGTCAAAGTTCGGCATCATTAAGTCAAGATCCACTGGGACAACCAATTATTCAAAGTGAAGCAGCCACTGCGATGGATGAGGTGGAAAGCGCAATGCAGCAAGGTCAAGAGGAAGTAATTGACTTAGAAGAATTAAAGAAGCAGTTTAATGTTGAGCAAAGACAGATATATGATGAAGTGACAGAGCACATTGAGCATGGCTTTCGTCATGAGAGAAAAGATTGCTCATGTATGTCATTTGAGCCTATTCGATTATATGTAAGTGGAGAAGCTGGGACTGGTAAAAGTTTCCTAATTAAAGAATTACTACATATTTACAGCAAACAACTCAGTCAACACTGTCGTGTGTTGTTACTGCTCCAACTGGATTGGCAGCACATAATATAAAAGGTGTTACTTTACATAATTTGCTGATGCTGCCAGTTGAACATGAAAATAAATTACAATATCAGAAGCTATCTGGAGAAGCTTGTTTTGAAGTTTCTAGAGTCCTTAAAGAAATGAAACTTCTTATTATTGATGAAGTAAGCATGGTCTCCAATTTAATGCTTGCTTTTGTGCATTTAAGAATGCAACAGACACTTAAGGCAGAGTATGATGTGTTATTTGGAGGTAAACATGTCATAGTTTTTGGAGATCTACTGCAGCTGACTCCTGTGAAAGGACAACCTGTATTTGAAACTGTTACACATGAGGAGACCAGAAAGTGCCTGGGCAGTATTGGAAATGTAAATATATGGTCACATTTCAAATATACTGAAATGATTCAAAATATGCGACAGGCAAAGGATACTAAATATGGAAGTATTCTTCAAGATATTAGGATTGGAAAATTAACTGAAGATGCGAAACAGACTCTACGAACTCGATTACTTTCCAAGCTGTTTCCTAATGAAGATAATGTTCCTGAGAGAATATATAGTAAAGAGGTAGTAGATAAGTCAGTGATATGCTTGATGCCAACTCTGAAAGAATGTTCAGTTTTTAATGAGAAAATGTTGAATTTAGAAAATCAAGAAATTAAGAAACTGGAAGCTAAAGATAGAATAGAGCATGAAGGTAGTACTATTGTTTTGTCTGAAAAGTTGAAATTGAAATTGGATTCTCTTCAAAAAACTATAACTAAAACTGCTGGTTTAGAGAAAAATCTGTATGTATGTTTAAATTGTCGGATAATTTTAAGAAGAAATTTACATGTAGAAAGAGGATTGGTAAATGGAGCAATGGGTAATGTTGTTGGTTTTGTCAATATACCAATAGAGATGAGATTGAATTTTTGAGGATAAAATTTGATGGGATTGAGGAAGTTCAACAAATTAGTCGATGTTCAACTCGTTTTTTGCTTGTGAAAGACTTATATGTCCGTCGTAAGCAATTTCCAATTTGTTTAGCATATGCAGTGACTATACATAAATCTCAAGGTTTAAGTGTAGATTGTGCTTTGGTAAATATTGGAAGCACTGTATTCAAAGAGGGCATGGCGTATGTTGCTCTATCGCGTGTTAGAACTTTATGTGGACTTTATCTAATTGATTATGATGAGACAAAGATTAGTGCAGATTTAAATTGTGTGAACGAGTATAATAGGTTAAGAAGAGAATATGCTCCAAGTTTACCTCAATATCCTTTAATTGAAAGGCGTATAGTTGGTCAGAAAAGGAAAAATGAGGACAAATGTGCTGAAGTAGTCCAGAAACGACGAAAAAAAGATGTAGCTGTTGTTGGTAGCTCTAGCAAAACTGTTAGTATTGAAGAGATTGTTGGATTTAAGTTGGAAAATAGGTGTGGTGTCAACTGCTATGCAAATGTAGTAGTTAATGTTGTTTTCTTTCTAAAAAATGTTAAGGAACAGATTATAGAAAATCAGGAGCATACCTTTTGTCATTCTTTAAATTCTATATTTGAAACGTGTAGTAGTGGTGATAGTGAAGTAGGAAGTGTTTCGGAATTAAGGAATGTTTTAGACATATGTGCAGGAGTAAATCAGTTTTCTCAGAATATTCAGCAAGATTGTCAGGAATTTATTATGTATATGTTTACAGCTTTGGAAGGTAAAGGTGTAGATATTGATAGTCTTTTTGGGCTTTCTTATAAATGGGAACATAAGTGTCATAATTGCTCATTTTTAAGTAGTACTGAGATACCCAGTGAAAGATTTTTATATTTGACATTACCAGACTGCAAAGAAGTGCCTTTTCATAAACTAGTTAAAGATGCTCATCAAAACATGGTCTGTTCTCAATGCAAGTCTGAAATGTTATCAACTTTATTTATCCATAGATACGGACAATATGTAATTTTAATGTTTCAACGATGCAGAGCTGATGGGAGTAAATTATCCACTTTAATTAAAAATGTTGTGGCTTCTCAAGTTTCTATTTCTAGAAGAACATTTGTAACTGTAGCCATTATTTATCATGAAGGGCATTCTACATCATCAGGACATTATACAGCTTATTTGAAGTGTGCTAGTGGCTGGACACTTTGCAATGATAGTCAATTGACTTTTAAAAAACGTTTGCCTTTTGCCTTAAGTAACTGTTATTTGTTATTTTTGGAACCCAAATTTCAGTAGAATGGTTTGCTGTAGGAATATGTATACTATAAAGATCTGAAACTTACTAGTTTATAAATATTATGTAAATGAGGGTGTACAAATCTATAAATGAAATTTGTGTTTTGCATAATGATAATATCAGGTACAAATTTATTTAATGTTTGATGGTATAAAATATGGTATAAATTTTGATTGTGAAAGTACAGAAAACAATAGATAAGACTAAGATTAAATAATTTCAGAAAAAAACTACTTAACTCATAGTATTTGGCCACGTGGAAAAATATGAGAGAAGAAAATGAGTACTTTTGAGAATTATTTAGAAACTTATATGGACGCAAGTGTTTGGGAGAGGTATTTAAAAGATAATGAGTTACCTTATACAATTTGGCCACGCGGAAAGGTATGAGAGATGAAACTGTGTCTTTCAAATACATATTTTTAAAGGAGATTGCTGCACGGGGCTTTGTTGAGATATCTTGAAAAATAAGTGGTATACTTTAATTAGGTTGTAACTGTGGAAGATGTAGTGTGCTTACTCAAGAAATTGCGAATTTGAGGAAAACATTTAAGACATGTTTTTTCAGGTATTTATAATATGTATGCAGATTTTGTATGGGTTTTTTAAACACAATCATTTTGATTGTGTTTTTTTTCCCCGCTGTTATATGATGATTAATATTGAAATCACTCTTGATAGTGAAAATCAATGTATTCTGAGAACAGCAAAAATAAATCATTTAATATGTTGTTTACTTATTTTGTTACATTGCATTTAGAAATATGTATTATAATAGATTTTTTTTTTACTCTCCTCCACAGATATTATATGTATAAGGTAAGTTTAATTAATAATATCTGACAGTTTTCTTTGCATCTCTCTTATTGTTTCCTATTGTTTTTTCTTTAAATAATATACTTTATAATCTTATTTTTAATTTTTTTCCACAGCTGCTACGTTTTAATAAGAAATTTACTTTTTTTTTTCTTTTTATTAGGTAAGTATATATAATAAAGAAATGTTTAGAATATTGTGTTATTTATTTCTCTATCCTTCTTAAAGCAATGTCATCTTTTATATTGAACACTTTCATATAGGATTGGGTGCATTGTTAGAAGGTATGCTTTAAAAGTGATTTAATAAAATGAGCGACATTTCACTGAGTGAGTTTAGCAAAAGTGATATATGAAAACAATGGTGTATATGATATTAAATGTTACATGGTGTTCTTTGCAGGACTTTAAATCCTGTGTTGCAGTTCCAATTCTGCCTCAAGATTAGGGGGCTGGGGGGCTTAGTGGGACTTGTATGGTCATGATTGAGCTACTCCTTTTATGAGGCATGGTTCAGGTGTGTTTATGATAGAGTGGTTCCGTCATGGTTCTGCTTAGTGAATAGAACGTGTTAAGGAAGCACAATGTTAGTGTTCTGCATGCACAGCGGCAAGTTCATCACAAATGTTGTCCGTCCTGGGGACAGCTGAGGCAATGCTCATGATGGAGCAGCTTTGTGATGAGTATGGAAGCATTTAACAGCTGTTAAAAAAACCTGAAGGGTTTCTATAAAGACGAGGTATGTGTGTCATTCTAGAGCCCTGTATCATAAAGAAGTGTTCTTCTGAAGTAATACGTATTGAAAGTGGTTGACTGTAATTTATGAGATTTTACTCAGTGAGTTTCTGGGCCATATTCTTTCAAAACTGTGCATGTGATTGCTGCGTCAAGATCTACGCCTACTTCAATTTGAATATAGAGGTATACTATGAAGGGTGTTTATCTGTGTTTTTTTGCTTTAAACGTCAAGAAAGCAGAGATAAAATTATCTCTCTGTTACCTAGCTGCTGCTAACACCAGTTAGCAACACTTAGTAGAAGATAGTGAACATTTTGGGCCGCACTTTGCATGTCAGTTGCATTTATATCTAATGACATGCAAAGTGGGCGTGCCAAGATGTTAGCGACTGAAAATAGTCTTTAACATCGCTATCTCTTATTACTAGCTTTTGGAGATATTTGCGCTAAGCGGGAATATTTCTAAAAGCTAACACCTGCCCTGAGCAGTTCTTAGCCATGATATCCAATGGGAGGTGGATAACATGGCTAATAGCATTAGGTCGCTATGCATGAATAATCCTTATTTTTCTGTGATACTTATGCTTTGCAACGATTTTTACCGCATTTGCGTTAAACCTCATTAATACCAAGGTTTATTTGCGGAAGAAATCGCTGCAGCGCTGCGGTAAATGTTTAGTCTCTAACCAAGTAGAAGGACTGCTACATACTTGAATATTGTTTAGTGCTTATTTTCATTGAGACCGTCACAGAAGTTCAATGGATCCGAGACGCTGTTTTTGTGCATCTTGGCAACTGCCAAGCCTTTGTAGCAGTGGGAGTGAGGGCTCCTTTTGATGTTTATAATTGCAGAAAGCAGGGTAGAAATGTCCGCGGAATTTATGGATGCTTAGTCACAGTATAGTGTACGTGGTGCTCTTAGCACCTCATTACGACACACAGGGGAGTCACGTTGCACAGTTGGAGATCAGAGACTTAGGAAATAAAACTTTATAATAGCAAGGGCTCTAAGCGATACAAATCGCCCGTTGTTGGTGTAAAAAATATCACCGCTATTGGTGGTATTTTCTACGGTGTTAGTGGTCGAAGGAGAATAGTAACATATATGTGAAAGAAAATTCTGTAACAGGCTCAGCATTTCACATTATCACGTGAAAACAAAAGTTTTTCTCACATAGCAATAAGTCTCTTATAATTAAGGGACGGAGTGTATCTAGTGCTATTTACTACACTGCTATGTGAACGATGTCGAATGTTTTATAAGGGGAGGCTTTAAAAGTTTTTCGATAAACTGGTTTTCTAGGGAAGTGGGTGGAGTGTTCCGTGTAAATTGCAGAATAGAAACTAGTAAGAACCAATTGGAAGTGTTGTTTTTAAGTCACATGACTGCACATGCGTGTCTCGACGCCTGTACGCGATAGGTGGGTGCGCGCACCCGGTCGCGCACTAAATGAAAGCGGCGAGAAAATATTAGCTAATATGCTCTTGGAGCTCGTTTTGGTACAAAGAGTTAGTTCTGAAAAGAACTTTTTTTTTTTTTTTTTTTGGAAACAAGTGTTATGATGCTTTTGATTTCTTAAAGTTGCTACGACATTTTTCAGTATGTCATATTATCCAAATAAAGTGAAGAAATGTAACTTTTCTAGGAGCATTTATGACTCTCAATTTTGTGTTTAATTAGAATAAAGCTTTGCTCTCCGTATACAAGAAGTTTTCCACAGTTGTTGCATTTTATGTGCACGTTCGCCAGACATGGTTTCAAGTCCATTTCAGCACTCGATGGAGATACAGGTCGTCCACCGGAAGATGTGCTGGTTACTTCTGATGGTAATAGCGTGGCCTCCGTTTTTCTTGTGAAAGGTGGTCGCTCATCTCCTTCAGATTCGGAAGATGAATGCGGAATGGTAGCCATTGCAGCGAAGTCTTCGGGAAGATGTTCGACGTTGTTCTCTCTTGAGAGTAGAAAAGAAAGTGATGGAAGTAGGTGGAGTGCTGCGTGTAAATTCCAGAATAGAAACTACCAAGAACCAATTAGAAGTGTTGTTTTGAAGTCACATGACTTCACATGCAAATCTCAGGTCCTGTACGCGATAGGAGGGTGCGCGCACCCGGTCGCGCACTAAAATAAAGCGGCGAAAAAACATGTCATAATATGCTCTTGGAGCACGTTTTGGTAGAAAGAGTTAGTTCTGAAAAGAACTTTTTTTTTTTTTTTTGGAAACAAGTGTTATGATGCTTTCGATTTCTTAAAGTTGCTACTACATTTTTCAGTATGTAATACTATGAAAATGAAGTGAAGAAATTTATCTTTTCTTGGGGCATTTATGACTTTTCAATTTTGAGTTGAATAAGAACGAGGCTCTGCTCTCCATACAAAAGAATTTCTCCACACTCGTTGCATTTCATGTGCACCTTCGCAAGATATGGTCTCAAGTCCATCTCAGCACTCGATGGAGATACAGGTACTCCACCAGAAGATGTGCTGGCCACCTCTGATGGTAATAGCGTTGCCAGGGCTCTTGTCGATGCTTTTGCATAATGCTCAGGGTGTCTTTGTTTAACATGCCGCAGCATGGTGTGTATAGAAAAGGAATATTTTCTATTTGGATTCCCCCTTGAGAGCTCCGAATTGCATATCGTGCAGGTTACTTTTGGCGCATTCACTTTCTTTTGATCTTCAGGATAAGTAAAAAATTGCCAAATGAAAGATTCCTTTTTTCTTCTTAACGGTGGTCGCTCATTTCCTTCAGATTCGGAAGATGAATGCGGAAGGGCAGCCATTTCAGCAAAGTTTTCCGGAAGATGCTCGACGTTGTTGTCTCTTGAGAGTAGAAAAGATTGTGAGGAAAGTGGGTGGAGTGCTTCGTGTAAATTCCAGAACAGAAACTACTAAGAACCAATTGGAAGTCTTGTTTTCAAGTCACATGACTTTACATGCGGTTCTCAGGACGTGTAGGCGGTGACACTATCTAGTTACGAACGTGATTTGGAAGTAGCGATGTTCTTTACTGAAGTTTAAAAACGTGAAAAGAAGTGAATTCTAACACATACGGATTTCACATATTTATAGAGCTCGATTTAAGTATACAATTAATAAATTGTAAAACCTGTTATATATTTCAAAAAAAATATTAAGGTGTGTACAACCAGTCACGCCCGAACGATAAAAAAAAATTCGGCTCCATTTAATTAAAAAGTTTATATGACAAAAAAAAAGCCTAGGTTCAGTGTCTTAACGTACTATAAGTTCTTTCATTGGTCTATGAAGAAATTCATTAGGTTTAGATTGGAAAGCTTTCATGAAATAAATAGGTGGGTGCGTGCACTCGGTTGTGCACGTAAGTTTGCTATGTCGATATTTATTTCAGGTATATCTTTCAAAGTTAGGAACTAGCATTCAAAAAACCTATGAAATTCACTGAAAAAACCAAGGGTTTTACACACGTTATAGTTAGGAACTAGCATTTGAAAAACCTATGAAATTCACTGAAAAAACCCTAGGTTTTACACACGTTATAGTTAGGAAGTAGCATTTGAAAAACCTATGAAATTCACTGAAAAAACCATAGGTTTGACACCAGTTATAGTTAGCTGGAAATTTTACTGACATAAAACCAATGAAATTCCACGTTATAGTTAGTTGGACTCACTATAACTTGCGCGTGTAATGCACTGCTGATGACATCACATATTACATCACTCATGAGATCACTGATAACACCATCTAGTGAATGTCTGTCTTTTAAAAAAATAAATATGTTTTATATATGTATATGTAGAGGTCGATGGAAAAATAAATGTTTAAATAAGTGTCTTAATGGATGTGGAGGACTGTATGGATGGCTGAGTGTGTATATGTGTGTGTTAGTGAGTGAATGCCTGCCTCACTAGTGTGTTTATCAGTAACGACATATGTTTTAATCTAGTTTATGTAAGTATTGATATATATAAGTGAGTATATGTGACAGTGAAAGATTGAAAGAGTTCCTGTTTAAATAAGTATGTGTTTCTATAAGTGATTGTTTAAAAGAGTAAGTAAGTGTAAGTTTACTTAGAAGTAAGGTGCTAGTGTGTGTATATCTGTCTATGTAAATAAATGGATGTTTATTAGTTTATTTGCAAGTGTGAATATGTGTGTGATTTACTTTTTGATGTCTGTCGGTATATAACAGGATGTATAGCTGTATCACTATATATAATCAGTGAGTATATATAGGAGTGACTATATAGAACTGTTAGTGAATTATTGGATGTGTATATAAATGTTGGAATTACTGAATTGGTTGTTGTAACTGGTATAGGTATGTCCACTTTTTTTTATATGTTAGTTTTTTTTTTTCCAAAATGTGTTTTAAGGGTTACTTTAGAGTGCAAATAGGTTAGTCTCTCTGTCACAAGGATGGTATCATCAGTGATCTCATTAGTGACGTCACTGACCATGTCATGAGTAATGTAATATGTGATGTCATCAGCAGTGCATTACACGCGCAAGTTATAGTGAGTCCAACTAACTATAACGTGGAATTTCATTGGTTTTATGTCAGTAAAATTTCCAGCTAACTATAACTGGTGTCAAACCTATGGTTTTTTCAGTGAATTTCATAGGTTTTACAAATGCTACTTCCTAACTATAACGTGTGTAAAACCTAGGGTTTTTTCAGTGAATATATATATATATATATATATATATTACCTACTGGCGATAGCCAGTAGGTATATATAGTTAGGATTTTTTCTCTATGGAACTTTTGAAAATTCTATGTCTAATAACTTTGGCGTTTGTGGACGGAATTGGCTGAAATTTTCAGGAAAATGGCACATTTTGTTTCTGAGCAGCCCTCGAAAATTTGGGGGGGTTCGTCAAGGGGGGGCCGAGAAAAAAGGGGGGTCCCAAAACGCGTTTTTCCCATGTTAATTTCCATAGGGCGGTTGGCCTCACTTTTAGCCCGAACGGCTGAATGGATTTCCACGAAACTTGGCAAAATTGTAGGGACTGTTAGCCCGATGTGCCTTTGCTAGGTCTCAATATATGTGCTTCAGTGGATTTTGAGAAATTAACGTTTAAAACAAGATATATATCTGTAACAGCGCTCCGGGTAGCGCTCCGGTTCGCGAACTTTTCGCGTATCGGAACTTTGCGAAGCGAAGCTGATTGGCTCTCCGGTGTCTGTCAACATTCTAAACAGTCCGGAGCGGCCGCCATCTTGTCTCTCGGTAGGATCGAGAGACAAGAGGAGGCCAAAACAAACGGGGAAATGAAGGAAAGGGGGCAAGGTAGACCCCTTCTGACCCCCTAGGATTGATGAGGGGGATATTATAGAGCCACGCGGGGCCCAAAAAAAAAAATCCGATTTTTTCGCCGTAGAGACGCGTCTTGGTACGCGAACCGGGCAGCTAACCGGGCAGCTAACCGGGAAGCTAACCGGCAGTGTAACGGGAGTCTGAGGAGTAGCTGATTGGCTGTCAACATTGTAAACAGTCCGGAGCGGCCGCCATCTTGTCTCTCTGTGGGATCGAGAGACAAGAGGTGGAAAAAAAAAAAGGTGTAAATGAATGAAAGGGGTAAGGCAGACCCCTCCTGAACCCCTAGGATTGATGAGGGGGCTATTAAAGTTCCCTGCGGGGCAAAAGAAAAAAAAAATTGCGATTTTTCGCGGTAAAGGTGCTTCCTGGTACGTTAACCGGGCAGTTAACCGGCAGCATAACGGGAGTCCGACATATTGTGTTTTTTGAACGTTTGTGATATGTGCACGTGTGGATTTTGTCTAATTAAGGTTAAAAAAATATATATATATCTTTAAGCGTGTTCTGGCGCGCTTACGTTTTGGGTTTGGTTTGCGCTGCAGAGACGATACGTCACGGTTATGCGATGCATCATGAGGCGTCTCACGGGCTACGTGATACGTCACTTAATAAAGAATATATTTTACAGCTATAGATATTAGCTTTTAAAAAACCAATGAAATTCACAGAAAAAACCATAGGTTATAGACCATATATAGTTAGGAATTTGCATTTACAAAACCTTGAAAATTCAATGAAAAAACCATAGGTTATAGACCATATATAGTTAGGGATTAGCATTTAAAAAACCTTATTTTATTTGCACAAAACCATTGAAATTCCATATATAGCTAGTTGCACTAACTATATATCGCGGACCCGCAATCCACTGCTAATGATGTCACATATTACATCATTCATGACATGGTCAGTGACATCACTGATGACATCACTGATGACATCTCAAATGACATCACTGATGACATCACTGATGACATCTCAAATGACATCACTGATGACATCACTGACATCTCATTTGACATTACTGATTACATCACTGATGATATCATTTATGTGATAATACATCTTCAGACTCTAATATAACCATAGATACACTCAGTGTAAACAGGCACTCACAGACTGTCACACATCCATGGAGTTACTCACACACCTAGTCAGTCATGCAAAGAATCAATCACATCTCCATTTCCTCAACTATACAGTTATACACACCTTACTTATTCAAACATATACTAACACATATTTACTCTCTTATGCAATCCTTGATACAAGTTCACAATGATTCATACAGCCACTCTCACATTCACTGGCTCTTATGTTCAGTTATTTATATATGTCAACTCTCACATGGAGTGTGTTTTACATATGTACTTACTTTGACATGTAGCACTGAGATATCCATTCACTCACCAATATACTCATGCACACAGTCAACTGTCCATACAGCTGTTTCTACATGCACTTTTGAACCCATACACCTAGGGAATCAACTGCTCACACATCTATGCACAGAGTTATACACCTCCCAGCCACCTACACACATACTCAGTCTCCCATACAAATACTTGGGCAACCATTCAATAACCCATATAGTTTCTGATATAGCTACTGATTTAAACATGCAGCAGTTTACAGAACAACATAAATAATGATTGCCAAATTAAGACACTTTAATCACTAACCCATGCACTCAGTGAGACACATTTAATCATTCTCTCATACAGTCAGTCATGCACCTACTAAATCCTTCATCCAGACACTTATACATCCACTCATTCTTCAATATGTAAGACATATTTTAACTTTACAGAAACATACAGTCACTGGGTGTTGTCATCAGTGATGTCATCAGTGATGTCATTTGAGATGTCATCAGTGATGTCATCAGTGATGTCATTTGAGATGTCATCAGTGATGTCATCAGTGATGTCACTGACCATGTCATGAATGATGTAATATGTGACATCATTAGCAGTGGATTGCGGGTCCGCGATATATAGTTAGTGCAACTAACTATATATGGAATTTCAATGGTTTTGTGCAAATAAAATAAGGTTTTTTAAATGCTAATCCCTAACTATATATGGTCTATAACCTATGGTTTTTTCATTGAATATATATATATATATATATATCCTTGTGTTGTGACCGAGACTCTACTGGCGTCGGTGCAAAACCAGGGCACAAGGTCACCCTGTGTAAATCCATTCCACCTCGTACTTTCCAGTACTAATGCACTCTCAGCAATAATCTCCGCCAAACAATCATATGGTTTTGGAAGACTTTATTCCATATCACGCCAAACTTTTTAAAAAAACAACGCATTTCGGCGACACACTCGCCTTGGTCACGGGTTATTTGTTTGTATCTTTAGCCGACATTAAATAAAGAAAAAAAGTGCAACAAAGTATCGAATGTGAACATAAACATAGGACTATACACACCGAAAAGCCTTTCGGCCATCTTAACACGGTAAACATTTCATCTTTTTACGTGTTTTCCAATACTCCAGAGAGCCATTTTTGAGCAATAAACCATTTACAATGCGCAGTGCTTACTTTAGCAACACCTAGCATGTTTCTATCAATTTATGGCAACAATCGTAAGTCTGTAATTATTTGGTGTTATACTGCCGGATTCATGACAATACCCAGACCAACATGCATTTACTAAGAAAATTACACAACCAATTATAAAACCCAAGTGGGTTTTAGCATAATTCAAAATGATCCCAGTGTATCAATGCAATCCCAGAAAACGAGTAATCAATCCCAAGTGGGTAATTATATCACCTCGAACACAGGAAATTTCCATAACTAATTCGTATGGGATTGCATTGATACACTGGGATCATTTTGAATTATGCTAAAACCCACTTGGGTTTTATAATTGGTTGTGTAATTTTCTTAGTAAATGCATTTTGGTCCGTGTATTGTCATGGCTAAAGATACAAACAAATCACCTGTGACCAAGGCGAGTGTGTCGCAGAAACGCGTTGGGTTTTTTGAAAGTTTGGCGTGATATGGAATAAAGTCTTCCAAAACCATATCATTGTTTGGCGGAGATTATTGCTGAGAGTGCATTAGTACTGGAAAGTACGAGGTGGAACGTATATATATATATATATATATATATATTACCTACTGGCGGTCGCCAGTAGGTAGTTATAGTTAGGATAATTTTCAATGTTAAATCTCAACATTCTATTTTGAATAACTTTGGCGCCGGTTGTCGAATCTGCCTGAAATTTTCAGGAAAATGGTCTCATGGCGGTCCGGTCCTTCCCAGAAAGTTTGGGGGGGATTCGTCAAGCGGGGGCCGAGATAAAAGGGGGGTCCCAAAACGCGTTTTCCCCATGTTAATTTCCATAGGGCGGTCGATTTCACTTTTAGCCCGAACGGCTGAATGGATTTCCACCAAACTTGGCAAAATTGTAGGGACTGGTAGCCCGATGTGCCTTTGCTATGTCTCAAGATATGTGCTCCAGTGGATTTTGAGTAATTTAGGTTCAAAAAAATATATATATCTATAGGCGCTCTCCCGTGCGCGCACCCGTGAGCGCTCCCGGCGCGACACGCGACTTGCGCGCAGAAAGCTGATTGGCTCTCAGTTGTCTGTAAACATTCTAAACAGTCCGGAGCGGCCGCCATCTTGTCTATCGGTAAAATCTAGTCATAAGAGGTGGCAAAAACAAAGGGTGGAATTGACCATAAGGGGGCAGGGTAGACCCCCCCTGACCCCCTAGGTTTGATATGGGGGTCATTAAAGGGCCCCGCGGGGCCTCAAAAATTTTTTTTTTTTTTTCGATTTTCGCGGGGGAAGCGCCTGGTGCGCGCACGGGGGAGCGTATCGGGGAGGGTACTATGGAAAAATAATCACTTTAAAAATTGTATGTTTATGAATTGTTTTTTTTTTTATTTGTTTATTTTATGTAAGTACCTACATGTAGGTACTAATGAAGAGACTTAAATTTAATGTTCACCATCTTCTTTGTAGACATCTTGCATGTTGTTATTGTATTTTTTGTGGTATAAGGAATTCATAATATAGTCTGTCTGGAAAGGAGAAACAGATCTTTTAAGCACTCCCTGAGAATTTCTAGGGGATCATGAGTAGTCTGTCCTGTTCACTTATGAAAATGAGGTGTAAAATATTCATATGAGATATTATAGTGGGAGAAAGGTAGTAACTATGAGTAAACTTACTATGTAACAGAAAAATAGTTGAACAGTATACTATAAGTCTCACTTTATATTTTAAACATTTTTGGTAATACTTCATGAATTACATATAAAAAAGAATATTGTCTGAAACAATTGAAATTATTAAAGATAAATTTATTCCTCTGATTCTTTTTCATAATTTAATAAAATTTCTAACATAATATTGTCCGGAATTTCCTCATAATTATATGTACATGATTCAATTTCTTCCAAACATTCTATAAACTGTTCATCCAAAGAGTCATCCATGAAATCAACTTCTTTTTTTTCATCTTCTGGTTTTTCCACCTTTACTTTGATAGAAGTATCATTTGCCTGATTTTCTCCTTCCATTTTCTTTCTGAAAATTGCATATAAATTAACTATATTAGTAGAGCTAGTATACCAGAGAAGCCTAACTCAATCCATAACTATTACAGAGAAGTCTATGTCTATCTCTAACTATTAAAGAGGGATAGAATATTTTTTAAGAAATAAACTTAACGTGTACAATATACTTCCATAATTAGAAGTTACCTTAGAGAAATTAGTTGAAGTTGACAGTGAAATTTGTTTTCAAGTGTACTTCAGGAAGCAGTAGTCAAAATGGCTGTGTTTCCCTCTCTTCTTTTATATATATTGTTGTACTTAACCAATCAAACGACAGGAAAAAATCGTAGAAAATGAGAGATACTTTTTAATTGGTTGTAAATTCTAACATTACAAGTGTGTTTTTGTCATGTAATTTACCTCAGGATATTTAGACAGGCCTGTAGCCTAAATGTCTCAATGGAATTTCACCAAATTTGGGCAAATGGTAGGGACTGCTATGTAGTAGGGCGTATTCTATATTTGATGAAAGTGTCTCCATTGGGTTTTCCGTAAATTATTTTCCCACCTTTTTTTATTTTGCGCTTACTAGTGCGCGCTCTAGTACGCGCACGGGCAGCGTAACGGGAGTCATCCATTTTGTGTTTCGGAACAATCGAGACACAAGATGGAGGGTAAACAATGTTCGGAATGGATAGAAGGGGGAACTGTAGAGAGTTCTTGACCCTCTAGGTTTTCTGAGGGGGGCTTAGGAGGCTCATAAACGTAAAAAAAAAAAAAAAAAATAATAATTTTTCGCGGGGGAAGCGCCTGGTGCGCGCACTTTTAAGCGTACTCGTACGCGTACTTTGGTGAAAAATAGTGAAAAAAGTTAGAAAAAAATAAACGCTTTGAATGATCAGAGTTAGGGTAGCTCTGAAAAGAGCTTTTGGGTTCTGTGGTTGATTTAGGTACCTACAAGTAGGTTCCAATACACATTCTTAAATTCAGGAGGAATATTCTATTCCCCTCATCTGAGAAGTGCACTCCATCTCCTCTGTAGATGTCTTGCATGTTGTAACGCAAGTTATTATTGTATAATGAACCCATTCCATAGTCTCTCATGTAAGCAGAAACAGATTTATTTACATGTTTCCGTGCTTTCTCAAATTGTGGACCAAATTGGTTGGACCAGTTCCATTTCTGTCTTTGGCATATATTGGAATATACCAAGGCAGTGTGGGGAAAAAGTATCATCAATTGATGAAAGGTGTCCTTTAATAGCATTTCCAGACCTACCCCAGTTAATGTGCCTAGATCGTTTCCACCACAGTGCACAATTATAAGGTCAGGTTCTGGCAGATGCAAAAAGGTTTTCACCAATGGTATCAATTGGTGACATTTTAATCCTCTGTGGCCAATCCACTTGATTTCCACATTTGATAAATCAAGGTTATGAAAATTTCTGCTAGCTGCATACCTTTGAGCCCAGTGGATGTAGCTATGTCCAATAATCCAAACAGAGTACATGATGTGTGTTGGTTCTGGTCCAGTCAGATGAAGTGTGGGAATGAAATGGCAGTTGGAACAGTAGGAGTTCACAAAAAAATAATTGTGGAGTTTCTGTGCTCTTGAATCACTAGCAATGATTGGTGGATTCAGATAGTTGAAAACTGAAAGTTAGGGTGTATGGTTATGTTGTGTGAAAGAAGCAATTTGAATGGTTTAAAAAAAGTCACCAAAAGCAAAAATACCCTGTATAGGCTGCTGTATTGACAGGTCAAACATCCTTGCTGAGTTAATTTGCAACATTGTAAGATAAACTTTTGAACCTTAGAGTTCAGTTAGGAGGGAGTTGCTATGGTAACAGATAGAAAGGTTTGAGAGGGGGATGGGTGTTGGTTTGAAAATAGTGAGGGAAGAGTTTTCATTGGTTGAATTAAGGCATATGTGTACAAAGATAGAGATTTTCTATGCCAGTCTTGGTTTCAGTGTATTGAGAGCACACCTTTTCCTCTGCTAAAGAAAAATTGGTGTGTGTGTCTGACACTGTTTTCAATCTCCAAAAGCATTTCTAAAGGTAAGTAATGATTCATTTAATTTAGATAGAGATTTATTTTCTCTATGGAGAATATTTGGAAGCAGATAGTTATGTTTTAGAAGTGAAATTGTATGTTAGTATATAAGTCCTGCGCAGTGTTTTTTACATGTTATTTAAAAATCGATTTTGGGTGCAAATGAATGGTATTTTTATTTGGCCTTTTTTATGATTGCCATGTGCAGTTGATGCATGACTTTAAACATGGGTAATAAGTGATGCACTGGTGGCGCCAGGCTTTTATAAATGAGGCCCTGACTTTGTTTGATGATATTGAGTGGTTGTAGTTAGGTTCTGTGCAGTGTTTCTTACATGTTATTGAAAATCGATTTTTGGGTGCAATTGATTGGTATATGTATTTGGCCCTTATTTATGAATGCCATGTGCAGCTGATGCATGACTTTAAACATGGGTAATAAGTTACGCACTGGTGGTGCAAGGCTTTCATAAATAAGGCTCTGACTTTGTTTGATGATATTGATTGGTTGTACATAGGTTCTGCACAGTGCTTCTTACATGTTAAACAAAAATCGATTTTTGGGTGCAATTGATTGGTATATGTATTTGGCCCTTATTTATGAATGCCATGTGCAGCTGATGCATGACTTTAAACATGGGTAATAAGTGACGCACTGGTGGCGCAAGGCTTTCATAAATAAGGCCCTGACTTTGTTTGATGATATTGATTGGTTGTACTTAGGTTCTGTGCCGTGTTTCTTATATGTTATTGAAAAATCGATTTTTGGGTGCAATTGATTAGTATATGTATTTTGCCCTAATTTATGATTGCCATGTGCAACTGATGCATGACTTTAAACATGGGTAATAAGTGACGCACTGGTGGCGCAAGGCTTTCATAAATAAGGCTCTGACTTTGTTTGATGATATTGATTGGTTGTACATAGGTTCTGTGCAGTGTTCCTTACATGTTAAATAAAAATCGATTTTTGGGTGCAATTGATTGGTATATGTATTTGGCCCTTATTTATGAATGCCATGTGCAGCTGATGCATGACTTTAAACATGGGTAATAAGTGACGCACTGGTGGCGCAAGGCTTTCATAAATAAGGCCCTGACTTTGTTTGATGATATTGATTGGTTGTACTTAGGTTCTGTGCAGTGTTCCTTACATGTTATTCAAAAATCGATTTTTGGGTGCAATTGATTGGTATATGTATTTGGCCCTTATTTATGAATGCCATGTGCAGCTGATGCATGACTTTAAACATGGGTAATAAGTGACGCACTGGTGGTGCAAGGCTTTCATAAATAAGGCTCTGACTTTGTTTGATGATATTGATTGGTTGTACATAGGTTCTGCACAGTGCTTCTTACATGTTAAACAAAAATCGATTTTTGGGTGCAATTGATTGGTATATGTATTTGGCCCTTATTTATGAATGCCATGTGCAGCTGATGCATGACTTTAAACATGGGTAATAAGTGACGCACTGGTGGCGCAAGGCTTTCATAAATAAGGCCTGACTTTGTTTGATGATATTGAGTGGTTGTACTTAGGTTCTGTGCAGTGTTCCTTACATGTTATTCAAAAATCGATTTTTGGGTGCAATTGATTGGTATATGTATTTGGCCCTTATTTATGATTGCCATGTGCAGCTGATGCATGACTTTAAACATGGGTAATAAGTGACGCACTGGTGGCGCAAGGCTTTCATAAATAAGGCTCTGACTTTGTTTGATGATATTGATTGGTTGTACATAGGTTCTGTGCAGTGTTCCTTACATGTTAAATAAAAATCGATTTTTGGGTGCAATTGATTGGTATATGTATTTGGCCCTTATTTATGAATGCCATGTGCAGCTGATGCATGACTTTAAACATGGGTAATAAGTGACGCACTGGTGGCGCAAGGCTTTCATAAATAAGGCCCTGACTTTGTTTGATGATATTGATTGGTTGTACTTAGGTTCTGTGCAGTGTTCCTTACATGTTATTCAAAAATCGATTTTTGGGTGCAATTGATTAGTATATGTATTTGGCCCTAATTTATGATTGCCATGTGCAGCCGATGCATGACTTTAAACATGGGTAATAAGTGACGCACTGGTGGCGCAAGGCTTTCATAAATAAGGCTCTGACTTTGTTTGATGATATTGATTGGTTGTACATAGGTTCTGTGCAGTGTTCCTTACATGTTAAATAAAAATCGATTTTTGGGTGCAATTGATTGGTATATGTATTTGGCCCTTATTTATGAATGCCATGTGCAGCTGATGCATGACTTTAAACATGGGTAATAAGTGACGCACTGGTGGCGCAAGGCTTTCATAAATAAGGCCCTGACTTTGTTTGATGATATTGAGTGGTTGTACTTAGGTTCTGTGCAGTGTTCCTTACATGTTAAATAAAAATCGATTTTTGGGTGCAATTGATTGGTATATGTATTTGGCACTTATTTATGATTGCCATGTGCAGCTGATGCATGACTTTAAACATGGGTAATAAGTGACACACTGGTGGTGCAAGGCTTTCATAAATAAGGCTCTGACTTTGTTTGATGATATTGATTGGTTGTACATAGGTTCTGCACAGTGTTTCTTACATGTTATTCAAAAATCGATTTTTGGGTGCAATTGATTGGTATATGTATTTGGCCCTTATTTATGATTGCCATGTGCAGCTGATGCATGACTTTAAACATGGGTAATAAGTGACGCACTGGTGGCGCAAGGCTTTCATAAATAAGGCCCTGACTTTGTTTGATGATATTGATTGGTTGTACATAGGTTCTGCGCAGTGTTCCTTACATGTTATTGAAAAATCGATTTTTGGGTGCAATTGATTGGTATATGTATTTGGCCCTTATTTATGAATGCCATGTGCAGCTGATGCTTGACTTTAAACATGGGTAATAAGTGACGCATTGGTGGCGCAAGGCCTTTAAAAATAAAGCCATGATTTGCTATTGTATAAACTTAAATATGTTGCAATTTATTGTTTATATTGTTTGCTTTTTAACATTACTTTGTTGTTTGCTAATAGTGGTCTTTCATGTGTTTTTTTAACAGAACAACAGATTCAAATCAACTTCTGAAAAGCAAGCAAAAATGCCTTCAAGGCAAAGAAATATTAAAAATACCATACGGAAAAGGAGAACATCAACAACAGAGTTTATGGAATCCTCTTCAACAACTACTTCAAAAAACACCAGAAAAGCTTCTGGTAAGCCAATTAAGTCTTTTCTTCGTAACATATGTCGTAGGAAAAAAAATGAAATTGCTAATGTGAATATACAGAAAAAGTCAACAAATCTAAAAAGGAAAGAGAAGCCCACAAAAAATGTTTCCATTGGACCAGGAGAGAAGAGAATGGTTAGCAATAGAAGGGTAAATGTTTTTAGGGACATTCGTAGGCGAATGTTTCGCAATAGGGTAGTTTTAAATTTGCTAAAAAATGAAAAGAAAAGTAAACTAAAAGCTGCTTTTTACAAGAAAAAGAAAAGTGTAGAAAAGATTGTTGATCAGGCTTTTGAAGTTAAGAAAAAATTATTTATTTTAATAATCAATAGAATTAGGATACTTAATAAGGCAATGGATGTTTTCAAATCGAACAGTAGATGGAAAAGAATTATTAATCGGAGTAATTTTTGTGAAGTATTTTCTGGTGAATGGATGCATAGTTCAAGTTCTGAGCCTTTTTTTAATGAGGAGAGTTACTTTCAGGAAAATGATTTGGTGCATGCGGTTGACACCAGTGGTCGTGCCTATGAGGTGAAAGATAGTTGTGTGATGGAAAAAGAGAAACTTGTACCTAGAGATGCAGAAGAGGTGTTAGCTGATGAAGTTTTAGGGAGACGTACTAAGGGTCCAGTGTACACATGGAAATGCAGTAGTATTTGTAGTGTGCGACAGGAATCAATTGATTTGCTTCGAAATTTCTTACGTACATATAGTAAAAAAAGTCTCAAACAAAAAATGAAGATCCTGCAAGAGTTAGATCCTTGCAGAGTGAGAGAAAGCACAGGTTTGCAAGGGCATTCACTAGCATGTCTTTCTAGAAAAGTTTGTCGGAGTGTTTTTCATCATTTTAGGATGTTAGCAGTGCATCATAATAACGTAAGGAAATTAGTGAGGAAGTTGTATTATGCAAAAAGTCCTGCACTTAAGCTTAAACAGTTAAATAGTGCTCTTTTGCATGGATCTGAAGTGGATGTGAAGACTATTTGTGAAGAAATTGAGTTTTGTTATTTTGGGAACAAAGAGGACAGTGTAGAAATAGATATAGTAATGGATGGTAATGCAGAAGATAATGGACAAATTTCAAGTATTGAAAAGTTTGATGAGGAAATTATCAAGTTTAAGGTGAAATCAAGTGAGAGGCCTAATGTAACTTGTGTGTGTTGTCGACGGACTCATTATAAAATTCAGACTAGGTTAGTTGATTTATATGCAAAAAGTGAATTGGAAAATAATAGTGAATGGGAGGATTTTGTAAGTTATTTGTTGGTGGAGAATTCTTTTGATTTGAGTTTGGATCAGCGTATTTGCACTTATTGTTTGAAAAAATTAAATGAAAATAGAATGCCTGCAAGAGCAATTTATAATAATCTTCAGTTGATAGATATTCCTTCTGAATTGATGGATCTAAATACTTATGAATCTATTTTGATTCAATGTGTCCATCCTTTTCAGGCTATTGTACGCATGGAGCCTAAGACAGGGAAATTGCCTCCATCAGATTTAGTGAGAGGATTAAAGGGAAGAGTTGTTTATTTGCCTCTAGATGTAAAGAAAAATATTAATACAATTGGTGTAGAAAGAGTAGAAGAAGATCCTTTAGTTATTCTAGTTAATGGGGTTCCAACAAAGAGTAAGAAAATTTGGCAAGATTTAGTGGATGTTAAAAAAGTCAAGAAGGCAACGTTGTATTTAGTTAAAAACAATGAGTACTACAAACATGTAAGTGTTGGAGTTGAGGAAACAGCTACAGAAGAAGATAGTGATTCTTCAGTTGGTCAAATTGAAAAAGTTGATGTGTCTAGAACTGAAGAAATATATGAACATTATACTGTTCATCCTTTGCATTCCAAAGAAGTAATGGGAAATGCAATTGACTTGTTTCAAATGAAGGCAGCAAAAGGAAGTCCCATTAGTGTATGGGAAGAAAGTTTGGAAGCTCGTTGTTTTCCACAATTATTTCCAACAGGTTGTGGTGGACGATATGATGATCGACCAGTTCAAATTCCTGCAGCTGAATACCGGACTCTAAGATTATATGCAGAAGATCCAAGGTTTCGTCAATGCATTCCATATTTATTTCATCTACTGTTTGAAAGTGATTTGTCTGGGCTTTCTTATGCAGTTAATCATATATTAAAAAGTGGACCTCATTTGCAAAATGTATGTGCAAGGGACTTTATGGAGAAAGTTAATCTGCAAGACAGTATTTTGGAATCTCAGCTAATCAATCTCATGGCATGTCAACGTGGAACCAATGAGTATTGGTTTCGTCGTCATGGAGAATTGAAATGTATGCTAAGAAACTTAGGAACTCCTACATGGTTCCTCACTCTTAGCTGTGCTGAGTATGCATGGGACGATTTACTTCAATTTCTACGAGAGGCAAATGAAAACATACCAAATATAGAATTGAAAACACCAGGAGAACTGTGTTCTTTAGATCCAGTGAATGTTTGCAGATATTTTAATCATAGATTTGAAGCTATGATGTCTTTTATTACCAACAAAAAAAATCCTCCCCTTGGAGAGGTTTTGGATTTCTTTTGGAGGAAGGAATATCAAGCGAGAGGTGCTCCTCATATACATATGTTGTTGTGGATTAAAGATGCACCCAAATTTGGAACAGATTCAGATGAAACAGTGATGAGTTTCATTGAAGAGTATTCAACATGTGCTGTTCCAAAATCTACTGAAGAAAACAATTTAAGGCAACAAGTTTTACGTTTTCAATCTCATCGTTGTGGAAAGTACTGTCGTCGAAAATTTAAAAACAAGGAAAAGTACTACACGAAATGTCGTTTTGCATTTCCTCGACCAGTGATTTCTAAGGGAAGAGTAAATAATTTGATGTCATCTCTACGACATACTGTGACGAGAAAATCTCCCAAAAACACATATAATTTGAAAAGAAATGAAGAATCTAAGTACATCAACGATTACAACCCAGTGATTTTGTCCATGTGGAATGCTAACATGGATATTCAGTTCGTTGCTGACAACTCTATTGCTGTGGCTCGATATGTGACATCTTACATCACCAAAAAAGAAAAGACAGAACTGAAGGAAATGTGGGAGGACATTTCACATGAAAAGAGTCTAAGCAAGAAATTATACAGTTTCAGTCTGAAGATGTTGTCGCATCGAGAAATTGGAGCATATGAATGTTCTGATCGGTTATCATCAGCAAGTCTCTATGCCAAATCAAGAACAATCATTTGGGTGAGTCTTGGTCTTGCTGCTACACGAAACCGAGTTTTGAAATCTGTACAAGAAATTGAATATTTGGCGGAAAAAGAACCAAACAGTACAGATATTTTGAAGACAAATATGTTGGATACATACTATCCAAATAGAAGTACTCACCTTGAGAACACATGTTTGTATGAAGTTCTTCAAAACTACAGTTATAAGAGGAACATCACAGAAGATATCAATAATGGAAAATATGCACTCATTGGCTACGAAGGATGTCTAGTGAAGCAGAAAAAAGGCCATTTGATTAATCATCGAAAATTGAGTTGTGAAGTTCCAGACAAAAGAGAATTTTACTACTTAGCTCTTTTGCAACTCTTTAAGCCATGGCGTACAGAAGAGGAACTACTTGGAGATTTTCTCTGTTATGAAGACTCTTTTAATGCAACTAAGGATACCATAGAATGTCCTATTTTTCTAAATTATCTGCAAATGTTGAATGAAGAAATGGAGCAAGAAACCACAATTGCTGAAGAGATAGCTAGAAACAGTTCTCAAGATAGTCAGAGTTCTACTTCATTGAGCCAGGATCCACTAGGAGGACCAATTATCCAAAATGAAGCTGCCACTGCCATGGATGAGGTGGAAAGAGCTATGGAACAAGCTCAAGAGGATGGAGTTAACTTAGAAGATTTGGTAAGGCAACTAAACATTGAGCAGAAAAAGATATATGATGAAGTCACAGAGCAGATTGAACATGGATTCAGACATGACAAAAAAGAGTGCTCATGTATATTATTTGACCCTGTCCGACTGTATGTAAGTGGAGAAGCGGGGACAGGAAAAAGTTTTCTAATTAAAGCCGTTGCAAGTTATCTGCAGAAAAGGACTGATTCACCACTGTCTTGTGTTGTAACTGCTCCAACTGGTCTGGCAGCACATAACATTAAAGGGATTACTCTACATCGTTTATTGATGCTGCCAGTTGAACATGATAATAAATTGCATTACAACAAGCTATCTGGAGATGCGTGTTCTGAAGTTTCAAGAGTCTTGAAGAAAATGAAACTTCTTATCATAGATGAAGTAAGCATGGTCTCAAATCTAATGCTTGCTTTTGTGCATTTGAGAATGCAAGAAATTCTTAAAACAGACTATGATGTGTTATTTGGAGGAAAACACATTATTGTTTTTGGAGATCTATTGCAGTTGACTCCAGTAAAAGGACAACCAGTGTTTAAAATGCTCACGCATGAAGATACCAGGAAGTCCCTTGGAAGCATTGGAAATGTTAATATATGGCTAAATTTTAAATATGCTGAACTGCTTCAAAATATGCGACAGGCCAAGGATGAAGATTATAAAAATATTCTACAAGATGTAAGAATTGGAAAAATGACTGAGAAAGGGAAAAAAGCTTTGCATAGTCGATTAATTTCAAATTTGTATCCAAATGAAAACATTCTTCCAGAGAATATTTTTAAAAAAATGACTGAGAAGAAATCTGGGATATGTTTGATGCCAACTCTGCAAGAATGTTCCATCTTCAACCAAAAAATGTTAGACTTAGAAAATGAAGAGATTGTGAAACTAGAAGCAATAGATAAAATAGAGCATATGGGTGCAACAATTGTTTTGTCAGAAAATTTGAAAATTAAATTGCATTCATTGGAGAAAAGTATTTCAAAAACAGCTGGTTTTGAAAAGACTCTGAATGTGTGTTTAAATTGTCGTATCATTTTGAGAAGGAATTTAAATGTTGAAAGCGGTCTGGTAAATGGAGCAATGGGTTATGTTGTTGATTTTGTGAATTACAGAAATAGAGATGAAATTGAATTTTTAAAAATAAAATTTGATGGCATTGAACAAGTACAACAAATAAGTCGTTGTTCTGCTAGATTTTTACTTGTAAAAGACTTATATGTTCGCCGAAAACAGTTTCCTGTTTGTTTGGCGTATGCAGTGACAATTCATAAATCTCAAGGTTTAAGTGTAGATAGTGCATTGGTGAACATTGGAAGATCTGTGTTTAAAGAGGGTATGGCATATGTGGCATTATCTCGAGTCAGAACTTTATCAGGATTGTATTTGATTGCGTGTGATGAGACAAAGATTTCTGCAGATCTAGATTGTGTTAAAGAATACAATAGGTTAAGAAGAGAGTATGCTCCACATTTGCCTCAATATCCTCTGTTTGAAAAACGTGTGGTAGGCCGAAAAAGAAGAAATGAGGATAATTGTAGTGAGGTAGTTGCAAAAAGACAAAAAGTAGAGAAAACTGTAATTGAAAACAGGAAGAAAAAGAATTGTGGAGAAAATGTTGTTGGATTTCAGTTTGAAAACAGTTCTGGTGTCAACTGCTATGCTAATGTAGTGGTTAATGTTGTTTTTTTTCTTAAAAGTTTACAAGAACAGATTGTTGAAAATCGGGATCAAAGATTGTGTGGTTTATTGAATTCTGTGTTTCAGAAATGTAGCAGTGTTACAGCACAAATAGAAAATGTAACAGAAATTCGAAATATTTTAGATTTGTGTTCTGGTCAAGATAAATTTTCACAGAACATTCAGCAGGATTGTCAGGAATTTTTAATGTATATGTTTGGTGTTTTGGAAGATGAAGGTGTAGATGTAGATAATCTTTTCAGTCTTTCTTATCAATGGCAGCATGACTGCCACAATTGTAGTTTATCAAGTACTACTACAATAGACACTGAAAGATTTATATATTTGACTTTACCAGACTGTAAATCAGTGTCTTTTAAAAATCTAGTTAAAGCAGCAGATCATAATATGGTGTGTACCCAATGTAACTGTACAATGCTGTCCACATTATTTATACAAAGGTATGGGCAGTATATCATTTTAGTTTTCCAACGATGTAGACCTGATGGAACTAAATTGACAACTTCTATCAAAAATTTTGTGGCTTCTCAGTTATCAATTTCTGGAAGGACCTTTACAACTGAAGCTATTATTTATCATGATGGACCTTCGACCACCTCAGGACATTATACATGCTACTTAAAATCTGAAAATGGATGGAGTTACTGCAATGATTCTCATTTAACTTATAAACAACGTTTGCCTTATGACTCTACAAATTCTTATCTAGTGTTTTTAAAACCAAAGTTTTAGTAAAGGGAATTGGCCTTTGAAGACGGGAATAGTTAATAAAAGTTAGTTAGTTAGTTAATCTAATATTTGAAATTATTTATCTCATGTAGATACTTTAAGTGGATCTCAAAGTAAAAAATACTGATATATCTGACAGAAATTGGCCGTGAGGAAAATGTAAGATATGATGTTGTTAGATCTTTTTTCATAGGAAGTTGATGAAATCGAAGTTATAGAGCACAGCAGACTTTTTTCACCAAAAGGACCTTCACTATCTGCAATCTCATGTAGATACTTTAAGTGGATCTCAAAGTAAAAAATACTGATATATCTGACACAAATTGGCCGTGAGGAAAGTGTAACATATGATGTTGTTAGATCTTTTTTCATAGGAAGTCGATGAAATGGAAGTTATAGAGCACAGCAGACTTTTTTCCACCAAAAGGACCTTCACTATCTGCAATTTGGTCTCACGGAAAAGTAAGTGAATCAAAGATTAGTGTACTTATATGAGATGTATGTTTGAATGGGTTTTTTTAAACACAATCTTTTAGATTGTGTTTTTTTTTCCCCGCTGTTATCTGATGAAGACTTTGATCTCACTAATTTAAGTGAAATTCAATATATTCTGAGAACAGCAAAAATAAATAATGTAACATATTGTAGAAGTTATTGTGTAGTTTGCATTGTGTAATTTATATTGTGTTCACATTGTCTTATACTCATTTTCTTTTTCAACCTTATTTACCTCTCTTTACTAATTTACACTCTTTTTTCATCGCTGTTTCTTTAATGCACTTCATTCACAACTTCTTAATCTAATAGGAACTGTCTGCATTTCCTCTGTTCCTTCCACCACTTTTTATCTTTTTCATATTCTCACAGTACCACTGCTTTAGTTTCCTAACCCTCTCTTTCTTTTTCTCCTTTTTTTTTCTTTTGCATCCATTGTACTGTAGTTCACTTAGTTCTTCCTTTTGTCTTTCTGTGTACTTACTCTCTCACTCCTGTTTTATCCATCGTTCTATACTAACTTCATTCCTTTCATCCCTTCACTCTGTTACTTTACTTCACTCACTCTCAATCATCTTCTATTCCTCTTTTTTATTTATAGTTTCTCAATCAGACTTCTCTCCTTTTCACTCATTTTTCTTTTATTTTCTTATCTTTACTGATTTTGATTTGATATCTTACATTCTTTTAGTATCTTATTTACCTTTAGGAATTTGTTCTCTTTCTATTTCTTTTTCCTTTTTTTTTCTCTTTCTACATTACTTTCTTTCTGTTTTTGTATCCTTCACTATTGCATCATTTCTTAGTAAACTTTTGTAGATTTTTAAACCTCATGAACTGTTGCTTCTATTTTATTATATATTTTTAAGAAATTATAACGTGTTTTTTCTTTTATCTTTCATAGATACAAGTTTGCATTGATTATATGGTAAGTGTGTTTACAAAATCTTTTTTGTTATCACCTTTTGTTTTATTTTCACTATTTTTCTGTCACCCTACCGCACCTCTATTTCCTTACTTTGCTTCCCTCACTTATTCTTTTGTTCCATGTTCACTTCCGACCACATTCAATTTCTTTCAGTACTTCTGCCTATGCACACTCCTTCACTTACCTTTTTTACTGGTTCACTTAGTCCCTTTGTGACAGTCCTACTTTTACTCTCTCTCTTATTTGTCTCTATTACTCCCCATGTCTTACCCTTATTCACTTACATGTACCCTCTTTCACCCCTCTTTACTTATATACACTGATATTTACTTTCCCTCAATCACTACTATTCTTTTCCTCTGATTCCGTCACTACCTGTCATTCCCATACTTAACTGTCCTTCTTTTTACTTTCAACATCCATTTACAATCTCCCTTAACCTCTGCTTTAGTCTTCTTCCTATTTCTTCTTTCTTTTGCTCCCTTATTCATTTTTCTTTTCTCAGTTACTTCCTTTTACACTTTTTATCTGTCTTACTATCTATTACTTAGTCCCTCCTTCATTTTTTTTTTCTTTTTTTTGTGAGTGCGCTGACGGTACGCGCACCCGTGCGCGCACCGAAAGCGAAATATAAAAAAAATATTGTAAATTAAAAATATTATCTCAATATACATTTAGTGTTCATTTTTACAAAAACATACTTTAGCAATTCACTAAAAAACACATAGGTATGAGTATGAATAAAAAGTAAGGAATTAGCATTTAAAAAACCTATGAAATTCACTGAAAAAACCATAGGTTTCACACCAGTTATAGTTAGGAATTAGCATTTAAAAAACCTATGAAATTCACTGAAAAAACCATAGGTTTCACACCAGTTATAGTTAGGAATTAGCATTTAAAAAACCTATTAAATTCACTGAAAAAACCATAGGTTTCACACCAGTTATAGTTAGCTGGAAATTTTACTGATATAAAACCATTGAAATTCCCACGTTATAGTTAGTCGGACTCACTATAACTTGCGCGTGCAATGCACTGCTGATGACATCACATATTACATCACTCATGACATGGTCAGTGACATCAGTCATGACATCACTGATGACACCATCCTTGTGACACAGTGACAGACCTTCTTTCACTATAATGTAACCCTTGAAACACATATTCAAAAATAGAAACTAATATTTTCCAAAAAGTGGATATACCTATATCAGTTACAACAAGCAATTCTGTACTTCCACCATCTATATGCACATCCAGTCATTCACCAACAGTTCTATATAGTCACTCATACATATACTCACTTATCATATGAAGTGATACACCTATACATCCTGTTACACACCGACAGTCATCCAAAAGTTACTCACACACATACTCACACGTGCAAATAAACTATTGAACATCCATTTATTTGAATATAGAGTTATACACACACTTCCACCTTACTTGTATTGAAAATTACACATATTTATTCACTTAAACAATCACTTATAGAAACACATACTTATTTAAACAGGAACTCTTACAATCTCTTACTCTCACATATACTCACTTATATACATCAATATTCACATATACTAGATTAAAACATATGTAGTTACTGATAAAGACACTAGTGAGACAGTCATTCACTCACTAACAAACACATATACACACTCATCCATCCATACAGTCCTGCACATATGCTGTCTTCAAAACACATACAAACAGCGAGTCAGTCACTCATGCATCTATGTGCTAAGTAATACCCCCACCAAACCATATAGACACTCATACTGATACTAAGAGAAACATCTAATAACCCATATACATACGCATGTAGCTACTTACCAACACATGTAGCCACTTATACACAAAGTGAAACACTAATAAATGAATTTAAATATTTAAACATAACTCACTAATATTTATTTTTCAGAAAGACACACATTCACTGGATGGTGTCATAAGTGATGTCACTGACCATGTCATGAGTGATGTAATATGTGATGTCATCAGCAGTGCATTGCACGCGCAAGTTATAGTGAGTCCGACTAACTATAACGTGGGAATTTCAATGGTTTTATATCAGTAAAATTTCCAGCTAACTATAACTGGTGTGAAACCTATGGTTTTTTCAGTGAATTTAATAGGTTTTTTAAATGCTAATTCCTAACTATAACTGGTGTGAAACCTATGGTTTTTTCAGTGAATTTCATAGGTTTTTTAAATGCTAATTCCTAACTATAACTGGTGTGAAACCTATGGTTTTTTCAGTGAATATATATATATATATATATATATATATATATATATTCACTGAAAAAACCATAGGTTATAGACCATATATAGTTAGGAATTTGCATTTACAAAACCTTATTTTACTCGCATAAAACCATTGAAATTCCATATATAGTTAGATGCGCTAACTATATATCGCGCACCCGCAATCCACTGCTGATGATGTCACATATTACATCATTCATGACATGGTGAGTGACATCACTGATGACATCACTGATGACATCTCAAATGACATCACTGATAAAATCACTGATAATATCTCATTTGACATGACTGATCACATCACTGATGATATCATTCATGTGATAATACCATGAACCTCTTCAGACTCTAATATAACCTTAGATACAATCAGTGTAAACAGACAGTCACAGACTGTCACTCATCCATGGAGTTACTCACACACCTAGTTAGTCATGCAAACAATCAATCAGACTTCCATTTCCTCAACTATACAGTTATACACACCTTATTTATTCAAACATATACTAACACATATTTACTCTGTTATACAATCCCTGATACAAGTTCACAATGATCCATACAGACACTCACACATTCACTGGCTCTTATGCACACTTATTTATATATGTCAACTCTCACATGTACTGTGTTTTACATATGTACTTACTTTGACATGTAGCACTGAGATATTCATTCACTCACTAATACACTAATGCACACAGTCATCCGCCCATACAGCTGTTTCCACATGCAGTTTTGAACCCATACATATAGTGAATCAACTACTCACACATCTATGTACAGAGTCACACACCTCCCAGCTACCCATACACACTCACTCAGTGTCCCATACAAATACTTGGACAACCAATCAATAACCCATACAGTTATTCATATAGCTACTGATCAACACATGCAGCAGTTTGTAGAACAACAGATATAATGATGTACAAATTAAGATAGTTTAGTCACTAACCCATGCACTCATTAAGACACATTTAATCATTCTCTCATACAGTCAGTTATGCACCTACTAAATCCTTTTTCCAGACACTTATACATCCACTCATTCTTCAATATGTAAGTCACATTTTAACTTTACAGAAACATACAGTCACTGGATGTTGTCATCAGTGATGTCATTTGAGATGTCATCAGTGATGTCATCAGTGATGTCACTAACCATGTCATGAATGATGTAATATGTGACATCATCAGCAGTGGATTGCGGGTGCGCGATATATAGTTAGCGCATCTAACTATATATGGAATTTCAATGGTTTTATGCGAGTAAAATAAGGTTTTGTAAATGCAAATTCCTAACTATATATGGTCTATAACCTATGGTTTTTTTCTGTGAATTTCAATGGTTTTTTAATAGCAAATATCAAAAGCTGTCAAATGTCAAGTACGTGATAGGTAAAAACGTTTTCGTGTTTATGCACGCTGATGTGCTTTGAACGCTGCCCCCCCCTCCCCTCTTTTCTCTTAGTAATACTCTCTCTTTGCAGATAGTGAAGGGTAGTTAACGCAGACCTTTACCCCCGTTGTAATCCGTCGTACCTGCTTGTCTCTCCATTTCATTGATTGTTATCCAAGCATTTACTGTTTTAGAATTGGTTCTCTTTGGATCATTCTCTATTTACAAACAAGCACAAAGTCGCAATACTCTGTTTAGTCTTTGCAGATAGTGAAAAATCGTGTAAAAAAATAAAAGTAATCGAGCAAAATCAGTAGACCACTAATTGGATCTCTTTTTGACCTCGCTAAAATACAAACATTAGGAACAACCCTTCATGAGAAATACGAAAATAGTGAGATGAACTAAGCTCCACACCATGATGGCTGCAAGACAGATCGACTCCGCCACCCACCCCGCCCAAAATAACAACAAACCCTATGCAAATATTATAAATAGATACAACACACCAGCAAAGTAAAAGGGTAAAACATTTTATTAAATAACTATTTACATAACTATTTTATACTTTTTGTTGCCCGATCCGGCTAGCTCAATCGATCGAGCATGAAACTCATGCACTGATAGCAAGCGTTGCTGCTGATGCTATGCAGACAAAAACTGGTTTTCAGTTTGTACATTCTTTAATATTTTTCCATCCAAGGCTGGTTGAGAGTTTGTAGAACGATGGCTTCAGATTTTCTACATACGGTGTGGTGGCGCGGACTGGGAGGGGGCGCTTCGCTCCTGCCCCCTCCCCAAGTAAGATTTTCATACGTGAGTGTTCGTTCATGCTTTTGGTCCCTGAGTTGCTTCGATGTCACTGCCTTATACAAATGGCATAAGTCCTCGATGTTGAGTGCCATACTTCAGAGTTCTAAGCAGCGCTTGTAACACTGTCTAAACCTTATTTGCACCTGCTGCAGCTTCACTATTCAAAGTAAGTGGGGTCCGTTTGTGGATCTGACTGCATTAGAAAACAATGTGATACGGTGCCTCCCTAAACCGCTTCACGGAGGCCCCCGAGGGGCGGTGAAATGGCGCGGACTGGGAGGGGGCGCTTGGCTCCTGCCCCCTCCCCAAGTCGTGTTGCCCTGGTGTGGCCTGAGATCGCCCCCGACATAGGCGGCCGGCTCCCGGGGTCCGGCGGATTTTTTTGCCTTTTGATGACTCTTCCATTCTGGACCTTGTCCCACAATCCGTTTAACCTGAAGACACGCTGTAGTGGGGCGCCCCTTTACCGTTTTAGTTGCCATTTCTCCCGCTTTTGCTACTCTGTGCCTCTTCCGCCATTCAGCTGTTTACCGCCCGCTCTTGCTACTACAGCGTCTCGCTCACCATGTAGTTGAGTTGCTCCCGCTCTTGCGATTTAACAGAACTTTTTGGACTGCTGAAAACGGTTGTACTCCGACCGCTGGTTAGTGGAGATATTTTGACTATATTCTGGACCTGCGTTGTCGCGTAATGCGTCATATGACGCGCCGCGTTAGCGCACCCGGAAGTGCTCCGGTGCGCAAGGCGCAGCTTCTCGGAAATGATCCAGAGCGCGCCGCGCAGCGCGTAACGTAAGCATAACAGGTCATGTGACTTGTTAATAAAACTTTTCATTGGTTCATTTTACTTTTGTTTTCCTAATGATGTAAGACTAGGTCATGTGACCTAAAAATAACAATTTTCATTGGATTAAAACATTTTTTTTTCCCAAACGATGAAAGCCCCACCTTGTTTCTGGATGTTTCATACTGAAGCTGGCGTCACCATGAGAGCACCACCATCTCGTAGCTCCGTCGTGGCCATTCCGCAAGCAATCATGGCAGCCGCTCCCCACCGGAAGCCTGCGGGAGTCGAGATCCCCAAGACTTTTGTAGAATCTTCAAGGCTGAGGGGACGCTTTCGAGAATAGGACCCAAGCCCTGGCAGACAAGCGTCCGAGTTCCAAGGTGTCCCAGGGCCATTTTACTGGACCAGGCCCAAATCCGAAGAGCCGGCCGCCATTTTAAGAGTCCTGTGGCATCCGCCTATCGCTGCACCGCAAGAGTGGGAGCAACTCAACTACATGGTGAGCGAGACGCTGTAGCCGTAAGAGTGGGCGGTAAACAGCTGAATGGCGGAAAAGGCACAGTGTAGCAAAAGCGGGCGGAATGGCAACTGAAACGATAAAGGGGTGCCCCACTACAGCAGACGAGCCTCCGCCATGTGCTTCAAAACTGCATTCGTATCTCGTGATATCAAGGTTGGGCAACCAGTACACAACAAGCAGTTACGAGTCCCATTTACACCGGAGCCATTTTGGGCGCGGCCGGGCAGGTCCAAGATCTACTGAAACATAACAAATGAGGCTGACGTCTCTGAAGCAGTTGACGCACAGCAGGACATAGCAAATAAACATGAAGTCTCTAAAGCTGTTAACTCACTGCAGGACAAAACAAGTGAACCTGAAACCTCTGGAATAATTGTCGCTCAAAAGAACAACACACAAAACTCTGTAGAGCCTGAAGAAAGAAAAACAGAAGGGCACTGTAGTTTCAGACACACTTAACACTAATGACTAAACAAAAATATCGTCTGTTTATGAAGCAGTTTTCATGTTCACAGAATTGACAAAGAAGTGTGCAGACACCAATGCTATTAAGAAACACAAGGAAATCCCTAACGCATCAGCATTCTCGGAAAAGGTTGACACAGATAACATCTTAAGGAACGAAGAAAGACAAAATAAGGATGAGGAAGTTATCACTTTAGTTTTTTCATCAGCTAGCGACAGCAAAAAACACATTGTAATGGAGATTAGAGAGGCTACGGATGGATAACTAAATTATCAAAAGAAATAGCGACTCCCCCTTTAGCAGATTAGCTAAATCTTTGCGTAATTTGGACATTAAAGTTATATTATTGTTGTTGTTGTTGTTATGGTTATAGTTCTGGTTAATTTCAGCAAGAAACACATTGTAATGGAGAATAGAGAGGCTACGGATGGGTGAATAAATTATCAAAAGAAATGGCGACTCCCCCCTTTAGCAGATTAGCTAAATGTTTGCGTAATTTGGGCATAAAAGTTATATTATTGTTGTTGTTGTTGTTATCGTTATAGTTCTGGTTAATTTCCATTCAGACTGTCCTACACAGCACCACTCTAGGTAAACACTACTTTATGTAAAACCTGCACTTAGTTGGTCACCATGGGGTTTAAAAAGGGGATGGTTCTTCACCTGGGTGCCGTCCACAACTCAGCACGTTGTGCTGCCTTGGGACTATTCGCACAAAAGACAGCTTCGGACCATTGTTGTTTTTTTTTGTCAAAAAATGTTTAAATATATTTACAGTTTTTGTTGCGTTCGTTATATTTAAAAGTTAATAAAGTTTTATAATCCTACTTTTTTGGAGTACTATATATTATTAAAAAATCGGGTGAATGGGGCCTTGAATCGGGTTATTGTCATGTGTGTGCTTTGCAAGTGTACTGCTACAGGATCGGACATTTCAAACTCAAATGCACGTTCTTTTTCTTACCTTTCCGAAGCATGGAGCGCAATAGCAGGCAGAGAAAGGGTGATGCAAGTGTTGAACACTGCCTGGCCTGGCAAGTTGCTGGCAGTGCCCCCCCCCCCCCCCGCCCGCTCCTGAAAGAGGGCACACACACACCGCCGCCCCGAGTACTTCACAGATCTTTAAAAGACCATGCGCTTGTTCATGAGGCTTAAATGGTTTATCACCCCTTCTAGAACCCCTGCATCGACCCTCTGACGTTTCCTGGAAGAATTAGCACGTAACACAATACCAAGCCCTGTCAGCTAAAACCCCCGAGGAATCGTGGAGCATATTATCAAGGGGGTTTATTTCCGCTTTTTTGGCTTTAAAAGCCAAGAAAGCGGAGATAAAATTATCTCCCTATTACCAAGCTGTCGCTAACTCCAGTTAGTGACAGCTAAAAGGAGATAGCGACCATCTTGGGCCCCGCTTTGCATGTCAGTGATATCTATCACTAATGACATGCAAAGTGGGCGTGCCAAGATGTTAGCGACTGGAAACAGTCCATAACATCGCTATCTCCTATTACCAAATTTTGGAGATATTCGCGCTAAGCGCGAATATCTCCAAAAGCTAACACCTGCCCTGAGCAGTTTTTAGCCATGTTATCCAATGGGAGGTGGATAACATGGCTAAGAGCATTTGCTGGATAATGCATGAATATCGCTGACTTTTCAGTGATATTCATGCATTGCGGCCGTTTTTTATCGCATTTGCGATAAACCTTGCTAATAGCAAGGTTTATCTGCGATAAAAATCGCCGATGTGCGGCGATAATTTTTGTCTCTAAACAAGTTAGAGACAAAAATTATCGCTAGATGTTGGTAATATGCCCCCGGGTTTTTGCTTGCAGGAATCGGGAGGCGGGAGACTAGCACTGAAATCAGTAGTCTCACGCCTGAATCGGGAGGGTTGGCATGTCTGGATTCTCTACAGCTGGGGCCATAAACTACATCCGCAGGGCTAGGTGATAGCCTGGGACCGGCCTGGCATCTAAAATGGCTGCCGTGCACGACAAAATTGTGGCATTGGAAAAAAGGCAAGATGGCGCAGACAATGTTTAACAATAAGGATTCATTTATAACAAAATATTTTATCGCACTGACAAATTGGTGGTCAACACTTCCTAATTTCCATCGAATCGAACGTTAACAGACGTCACGCAGCAAAAAAAAAAAAAGCTCACGCACAGCCGCTGGAAGACATGTATCAACATATATGAGCCACCTCAGCCACCCTCAGAAAACATAAGGGATTAGGATACGTCTCCCGCAGCCCCTTATACCTAGTAATTTAATTAAAACGAAGCACAAAATGGTCTCCCGCACCCCCTTATACCTAGTAATTTAATTAAAACGAAGCACAAAATGGCGAATTCCCGATTCGCTACCAGTTTGCGGCCCAGTTCCCGGCCCGGGAAGCGCTTCTACCGTGAAAAATAATTTTTTTTTTATTTTCCCCACGGGACCCTTTAATAACCCCAACAACATTCCTAGGGGGTCAAGAGGGGTATACCTTGCCCCCTTTCATTAAATTCCCCCTTCGTTTTTCACCTCTTCTTCTCTCTCAATCCTACCGAGAGATAAGATGGCGGCCGCTCCGGACTGTTTAGAATGTTGACAGACACCGGGGAGCCAATCAGCTTCGCATCGCAAAGTTCCGTTTCGCGAAAAGTAAGCGGACCGGAGCGCAGCCCGGAGCGCTGTTACAGATATATATCTTGTTTTCAACGTTAATTTCTCAAAATCCACTGGAGCACATATATTGAGACCTAGCAAAGGCACATCGGGCTAACAGTCCCTACAATTTTGCCAAGTTTCGTGCAAATCCATTCAGCCGTTCGAGCTAAAAGTGAGGCCAAAGGCCCTATGGAAATTAACATGGGAAAAACGCGTTTTGGGACCCCCCTTTTTTCTCGGCCCCCCCTTGACGAAACCCCCCCAAATTTTCGGGGGCTGCTCAGAAACAAAATGTGCCATTTTCCTGAAAATTTCAGCCGATTCCGTCCACAAACGCCAAAGTTATTAGACATAGAATTTTCAAAAGTTCCATAGACAAATAATCCTAACTATATATACCTACTGGCGACACGCCAGTAGGTAATATATCTATATATATTCACTGAAAAAACCATAGGTTATAGACCATATATAGTTAGGAATTAGCATTTACAAAACCTTGAAAATTCACTGAAAAAACCATTGGTTATAGACCATATATAGTTAGGGATTAGCATTTACAAAACCTTAATTTACTCGCACAAAACCATTGAAATTCGCATATATAGTTAGTTCCACTAACTATATATCGCGCACCCGCAATCCACTGCTGATCATGTCACATATTACATCATTCATGACATGGTCAGTGACATCACTGATGACATCACTGATGACATCTCAAATGACATCACTGATGACATCACTGATGACAACATCCAGTGACTGTATGTTTCTGTAAAGTTAAAATATGTCTTACATATTGAAG
>NW_028253110.1:0-26039 GCF_964263255.1 Lissotriton vulgaris
GATCTCAAAGGTAGCGTATCCCATGCGGGGATGTTTTTCCCTCGCCCACGTCTCTTGAAATAGGCATATATCGTGCCCTTCGATTAGTTTCCCCCATTCAGGTGAATCTTCTTTATTACGTTCAACAACAAGTGCAAAGGGTCTAAGGGCAGGTTTACCGACCAACCAGATATATGCCCCTAACTCAATATATCACAACAAATAATATCTGGGGGTCAGAAAAAAGAGGAGGGTTTGACAGTGAGGACCACTATACCAAATGCACACAGAAAAGTATCAGTGAGGAATGATAGTTAATAGATGGTCAAGTCGAGGCTCAAGAGCACAAGGAGGAAAATGTATTGTTCCCATCAGAAGCCGCACTGTACCGCCCTTATTGTCATCATGTGGGATCTCCTTACCCAGGAGGCAAGACGGCCGGTAGACATTACCGTGACCGAAATGTGATATGAGAGCAGAACAGAGGAGTGTAGTAGTGGCTAATGACAAAAAGCAGTGTATGGTGATTAAAGTGGAAAAGTGAAGGGTAATACTAAAATTAGGCGAATGGGTGGAAAAAAGAAATTTTATTAGTATCCCCCAAACCCTAAGGTTAAAAGGCAGGTGTGGGTGCAGGTTTTAAATAATAACCGCACTTATTGGTGGTCGACATGTTTCAGCATTTCATAAGATTTTCTTAATGCATTCCTCAGGACCTATACAGGATACACTACTGCTTTGTAAGAAATAAATAAATTATAAAGATATCACCTGGACATCCAGGCGTGCTCAACCGTATACTATCAGTGCAAAATGGTAAAGGATCCAACATGTAAAACAAACAAACAAAGAAACAAATGGAACACGAAAAGTTATTCACATCATTTCTGTTTGTATTCATAATGACATTGCAATATGTTTAATCATACCTGGTCATTATTTCAAGTATGCACTCACCCTTGCGTGTAGGTTGAGAAGCTTCACCCCACCTGGCTGCAGCTCAGGTAAAAGGAGCGCCGCTCTGTGAATAACCACATTATGTTTACAGAGCGGGTAGTGATATGACACTGAACCAAAATAATAATAAAATATATACTTCGAGATGAGAGGCGATTTAAACCTCTAATGTAGTCAATTAGTACCCAGGCTAGGCGTGAACGCCGTGATCTGTCAGGACTCGAGAACGAAGACCACCCGGTAGGGACAGATAAAGCATGAAAGCCGTGTCAGTTTCAGTGATGTTTAAAAACCGCACTCGAGAAACGCTTCCGAGACACGCTTCGTGTTTGTAATGGCGGGGTGGCCTCTAGCGGCATATGCCGCTAGAGGCCACCCCGCCATTAGAAACACGAAGCGTGTCTCGGAAGCGTTTCTCGAGTGCGGCATATGCCGCTAGAGGCCACCCCGCCATTAGAAACACGAAGCGTGTCTAGGAAGCGTTTCTCGAGTGCGGTTTTTAAACATCACTGAAACTGACACGGCTTTCATGCTTTATCTGTCCCTACCGGGTGGTCTTCGTTCTCGAGTCCTGACAGATCACGGCGTTCACGCCTAGCCTGGGTACTAATTGACTACATTAGAGGTTTAAATCGCCTCTCATCTCGAAGTATATATTTTATTATTATTTTGGTTCAGTGTCATATCACTACCCGCTCTGTAAACATAATGTGGTTATTCACAGAGCGGCGCTCCTTTTACCTGAGCTGCAGCCAGGTGGGGTGAAGCTTCTCAACCTACACGCAAGGGTGAGTGCATACTTGAAATAATGACCAGGTATGATTAAACATATTGCAATGTCATTATGAATACAAACAGAAATGATGTGAATAACTTTTCGTGTTCCATTTGTTTCTTTGTTTGTTTGTTTGTTTTACATGTTGGATCCTTTACCATTTTGCACTGATAGTATACGGTTGAGCACGCCTGGATGTCCAGGTGATATCTTTATAATTTATTTATTTCTTACAAAGCAGTAGTGTATCCTGTATAGGTCCTGAGGAATGCATTAAGAAAATCTTATGAAATGCTGAAACATGTCGACCACCAATAAGTGCGGTTATTATTTAAAACCTGCACCCACACCTGCCTTTTAACCTTAGGGTTTGGGGGATACTAATAAAATTTCTTTTTTCCACCCATTCGCCTAATTTTAGTATTACCCTTCACTTTTCCACTTTAATCACCATACACTGCTTTTTGTCATTAGCCACTACTACACTCCTCTGTTCTGCTCTCATATCACATTTCGGTCACGGTAATGTCTACCGGCCGTCTTGCCTCCTGGGTAAGGAGATCCCACATGATGACAATAAGGGCGGTACAGTGCGGCTTCTGATGGGAACAATACATTTTTCTCCTTGTGCTCTTGAGCCTCGACTTGACCATCTATTAACTATCATTCCTCACTGATACTTTTCTGTGTGCATTTGGTATAGTGGTCCTCACTGTCAAACCCTCCTCTTTTTTCTGACCCCCAGATGAATCTTCTTTATTAGCCAACCCGGCGACATTCCAGGAGAGTATGGATATTACTCCTGGAGCCTCCGACGTGTCAATGATAGCTAATGGCAGAGAGCACTTACGTGGGACAGATTCGCCTTGCAGGGTAGAGGGGGGTATATCTGGTGGCGCTAACTTTGATTTTGGGCAGGCCTCAATAGAGAGGCTGTCCTTATCACTCGGGTCTGGATTGATGGTTTTAACTGTAGTGGGCTTAGATGTTATAGAAGCCCTGCCCTTGTGCCTACCTTCTCCTGCAATTTGATCGTAAATCCCCAGCTGATGTTGTGGTGGGTGAGAAACCAATCGGCCCAAGTGGGGTTTTAGTATGGTAGGAGCTGGTCGTCCCGTAGGATGGATCAGGCGACTTGTTAAGTCGGGTGCTGAGATAGCGGTAGTGGGCCTGTGTGGAAGTCAGTCCACTTCCTTAAGGCACCCGTATCTATTAAAAGTCGGTGCCCCGATCCATCCACCATGTGTATCTGACCAGTGATTAACTAACCCTCCCCGGCCTCCCTTCCTCTCCGGGATCCAGCTCCAGTTCCCTCCCAAGTTCGAATATGAGTGGGGTGGATAGAAATAGGTAGGGGGTCTGGATGCTATTGGGGAATTTGCACTACTGTAGTTCCAGGAGTGTATGGCGTGTGCAGTATTGGAATTCTCGAAAGAGACGATCACGCAATCGCCACTGATGGACTTGTATGTGGTGCCTACCCAGGGAACCCTGCGCACCATTAGGATTTTGCTCCTCAGGTGGTTGGTTATTGGCCTATTGGATTCATCATCCCAAATGCAAAAATCGGTAATTGCGTTTTCGCAAAAATCGCCTCAGCGCTGCGGTAAATTTTGGTCTCTAACCAAGCAATAGCGATAATTATCGCTATTGCTTGGTAATATGCCCCCAAATTCTCAGAATCTGGCCCTTTGCGAGCCGAATTAAGCTTCATAAATTAGGCTGATAGTCCTCAGTGTGCAGATGATACCCAGGTGTATCCTAATGACATCATCCTACTCTCCAACACCCTATGCAGAATCCAAAAGTGAATGACTAACCACGATTTAAAACTCATCAAACGAATCAGAATTTCTACTAATTTCATCTAAAAACATTCAGCCTTCCCATCCAGGGATGATTGGAATAATCTTCTCCACTGACCTGCAAACCAACAGCAGTGGTGGAGAATGCCAAATCTATAGGATTCAACCTTGAACAGCATCTCCAGAAACAAATCTCTGCAATGACCAAGAGACCCCGTCACCAGCTCAGACTGCTTTGGGGCATTGGTAAGCGTGGGCGGAAAATCCGTTCCGCTCGCGGATTTTGCGGATTTTCGGGAAATCCGCAATCCGCGAGATTTGCGGATTTCCCGCAAAATCCGCAAATTCGCACGCAGCGGATTTTTTTGGCGGCGCGCGGCGTTGGTGATACAATTTTTGCGGCGCGCGGCGTTTATCATCGTTTGCCGAGTTGTTTTTTTCGATAGTTTGCGAGTGCTGCGCCATTTTGGATCTTGCTGTGTGATCCCGCGGGAATTGGCGAGCGCGATTACGTCATCGCGGCTTGCCAGCGATAGTTTGTCAACGCGAGTACGACGAGATCACGTCTCGCGGTACTTCGCAATTGCGAGATTTGAGATGCGGCGCGCGAAAATATAAATTTGCAATTCTGCACAAGAAATCCACCAGCAAGCAGCATAAACCTTCTAGAAATGATGATTTTTATGTGAATAACTCCTTAGTTTGACATTTGCCTGCACTTTTTTAGCGAGGAGTCCATTTTGGGGAGGGGGGCAGGGGGGTGGGAGGAAGGAAGTGCCCCATAGTCTTCAACTTCCTGTTCCTGTTCAGCAGGCTCCTCCCAGTGCTTTGTCCATCTCCTGGTCACTTTTCATTCGGATGTGGACCTGGAAGGATTACCTTTTGTGGATGCTGCTGGATCTTTGGATTTGAGGCCTTTTTGACTTTCTTTGGATCACTGTTGGATTAGAAATTTTACAAGTAAGTTTGTTTGGGGCATTACAGTTGCTGCAACTAAAATTTTGGGATTTTCGATTTTTGGGCTGTTTTGGGGCCTTTTCCCAGGGGTACTCAGTGGTGGGTGGACTGATTCTTTCTGTGGGTTGTCTTGAATTTAAACATCATGGAGGCCATAGATGAATTGGGATTGTGCTGATTTTTCTGTGTTTTTCGATTTTTTTTTTTTGTAAAATTTTGTGTTTTTCGATTTTTGACCTGTTGTTGGGGCCTTGACCAGGGGTAGTGAGTGGTGCATGGGGCCTAGTCTTTCTGTGGGCTGTCTTGAATTTAAACATCATGGATGGAATGGGATTGTGCTGATTTTGCAGTGTTTTTCGATTTTTGGGGGTGTTCATGGGGAGGGACATGCCATGTGGCTGGTGGCCATTTTGAGTGCAGCTACAGGCACTGGCCATGTGCTGGCAGGCAAGTGGCCATTTTGAATGCAGGCTTTGTTGTTAGGCCTCCAACCATTTTGCCTACTTTTCAACCTTTATTTATGCCAGGGGTAGTGAGTCTTGCATGGGCCTAGTATTTCTGTGGGTTGTCTTGAATTTAAACATCATGGAGGCCATGGATGGAATGGGATTGTGCTGATTTTGCAGTGTTTTTCGATTTTTGGGGGTGTTCATGGGGAGGGACATGCCATGTGGCTGGTGGCCATTTTGACTGCAGCTACAGGCACTTGCCATGTGCTGGCAGGCAAGTGGCCATTTTGAATGCAGGCTTTGTTGTTAGGCCTCCAACCATTTTGCCTACTTTTCAACCTTTATTTATGCCAGGGGTAGTGAGTCTTGCATGGGCCTAGTATTTCTGTGGGTTGTCTTGAATTTAAACATCATGGAGGCCATGGATGGAATGGGATTGTGCTGATTTTTCTGTGTTTTTCGATTTTTTTTTTTTGTAAAATTTTGTGTTTTTCGATTTTTGACCTGTTGTTGGGGCCTTGACCAGGGGTAGTGAGTGGTGCATGGGGCCTAGTCTTTCTGTGGGCTGTCTTGAATTTAAACATCATGGATGGAATGGGATTGTGCTGATTTTGCAGTGTTTTTCGATTTTTGGGGGTGTTCATGGGGAGGGACATGCCATGTGGCTGGTGGCCATTTTGAGTGCAGCTACAGGCACTTGCCATGTGCTGGCAGGCAAGTGGCCATTTTGAATGCAGGCTTTGTTGTTAGGCCTCCAACCATTTTGCCTACTTTTCAACCTTTATTTATGCCAGGGGTAGTGAGTCTTGCATGGGCCTAGTATTTCTGTGGGTTGTCTTGAATTTAAACATCATGGAGGCCATAGATGAATTGGGATTGTGCTGATTTTTCTGTGTTTTTCGATTTTTTTTTTTTGTAAAATGTTGTGTTTTTCGATTTTTGACCTGTTGTTGGGGCCTTGACCAGGGGTAGTGAGTGGTGCATGGGGCCTAGTCTTTCTGTGGGCTGTCTTGAATTTAAACATCATGGATGGAATGGGATTGTGCTGATTTTGCAGTGTTTTTCGATTTTTGGGGGTGTTCATGGGGAGGGACATGCCATGTGGCTGGTGGCCATTTTGAGTGCAGCTACAGGCACTTGCCATGTGCTGGCAGGCAAGTGGCCATTTTGAATGCAGGCTTTGTTGTTAGGCCTCCAACCATTTTGCCTACTTTTCAACCTTTATTTATGCCAGGGGTAGTGAGTCTTGCATGGGCCTAGTATTTCTGTGGGTTGTCTTGAATTTAAACATCATGGAGGCCATAGATGAATTGGGATTGTGCTGATTTTTCTGTGTTTTTCGATTTTTTTTTTTTGTAAAATTTTGTGTTTTTCGATTTTTGACCTGTTGTTGGGGCCTTGACCAGGGGTAGTGAGTGGTGCATGGGGCCTAGTCTTTCTGTGGGCTGTCTTGAATTTAAACATCATGGATGGAATGGGATTGTGCTGATTTTGCAGTGTTTTTCGATTTTTGGGGGTGTTCATGGGGAGGGACATGCCATGTGGCTGGTGGCCATTTTGAGTGCAGCTACAGGCACTGGCCATGTGCTGGCAGGCAAGTGGCCATTTTGAATGCAGGCTTTGTTGTTAGGCCTCCAACCATTTTGCCTACTTTTCAACCTTTATTTATGCCAGGGGTAGTGAGTCTTGCATGGGCCTAGTATTTCTGTGGGTTGTCTTGAATTTAAACATCATGGAGGCCATAGATGAATTGGGATTGTGCTGATTTTTCTGTGTTTTTCGATTTTTTTTTTTTGTAAAATTTTGTGTTTTTCGATTTTTGACCTGTTGTTGGGGCCTTGACCAGGGGTAGTGAGTGGTGCATGGGGCCTAGTCTTTCTGTGGGCTGTCTTGAATTTAAACATCATGGATGGAATGGGATTGTGCTGATTTTGCAGTGTTTTTCGATTTTTGGGGGTGTTCATGGGGAGGGACATGCCATGTGGCTGGTGGCCATTTTGAGTGCAGCTACAGGCACTGGCCATGTGCTTGGCAGGCAAGTGGCCATTTTGAATGCAGGCTTTGTTGTTAGGCCTCCAACCATTTTGCCTACTTTTCAACCTTTATTTATGCCCAGGGGTAGTGAGTCTTGCATGGGCCTAGTCTTTCTGTGGGTTGTCTTGAATTTAAACATTATGGAGGGCATGGATGGATTGGGATTGTGCTGATTTTGCAGTGTTTTTCGATTTTTTTGTGCTCTATAACTGAACTGATGTTCCTCTGTCTTCCATTTTTTTTAGGTGCACAAGACTCAAGAGAACCACCAGTGCCAGGAAGAAGTTCTGCAGCGGTGTGTGTGTGCAGCATAACGTCACGCGACGTCACGTCTGGCCTCAGACAACTCTACAATTCGTGCAACTGCGGCCTGCTGTCTGACCTGCTCTGAAGAAGATGGCCCCAAAGAAAGTTCTCCGTAGCTCCTCTAGCAAGAAAGTTGCTAGTAAGGAGCAGAAGAAGCAAGTTACCAAGGAGGCTGGTGTGCCACCCGCCACTTTTTTTGGGAGCAAAAAAAAAAGTACGCCTGCAGCAGCAGGATCTGCTGGGGACCAACCTGAGAGCAGCACCCCTGCTCCATTGGGTTCAGTGCCTCCACCACCACGCCAACTTAAGTCAAAGCCCTTGAGTGCTTCAGAGGCAGTCAGTGTACTTCTCCAATCACCATCGACCAGTGATGTTGGCTCATCGCAAGAAAGTAGCAGCAATGTCCCTGAATCAACACAGGTTGTTGTAACTCATCTGACAAGTGTTGAACAACCACAGCCGCAACAACAACACCATGTGCAAGTACACGCCCAAGTACATGTGGAAGGAGAGGCAGCAAAAGGAGATGCGCAAGCAAAGGTGCATGGACGTTCACAAGTGCCCACAATAGTTGTTCCTCCCGAAGTAGGGGCACATTTGGAAATCGACAATGAAGCTGAGGTATCATTGGAAGCCACTCCTCCTGATGATCATTCATTGTCTTCCACATCCCTAGCAAGGAAAAGATCAAGGGGGGTGTCTACATCTTCTTCAAGCCCACCTCGTTCTGGTGCAAGTGATCTGTCTTGGGAACCACGACAACTGCGGTCTGACAGTGAGGCAGAGGCACACCATGATCTGCCACCGGTACCTAAGCGTAAAAGGAAGGTCGTCCAAAAACTCAAACCTATGGAGTGTGATGAGGCTCAACAAGAAGTGACAGATACTGCTGGTGATGAAGCCTCTCACGATGACGACGAGGCAGTCATCACAAAGGTCACTGCAGCCCCACCGGGCATGCAGCAAAGAGACATTTTGACCCTATCCCGAGAAGCTGCTGAGCGTGATGATGATGTCGGCGAGGAGGCAATGGAAATGGAATCATTAGATTTGGAGTTAAGTAGTACACCAAAACCTACCGCTTCCATATTTCTTCCTCGCAAGAAGGTACCCACCTCGTCCTCGACCTCAATTCGTGGTGGTGAAAGTGCAAAACGTACTGAAGTTCGGCAATCCACATCCTCCACTTCATCTGTCATTAGCAGCAGGACCACCACCACCAGTATCGCCGCCTCCTCCGGCCCCCGAAGACATTTCAAGTCTCCAGTTTGGGACTTCTTTAGTGTTTGCCCAAAAAAGGAAAACGTAGCCATTTGTAGCCTTTGTAAGCTTCGATTTAGTCGTGGTAAGCTTGGTTCTAACTATGGTACCGGAGGCCAGAGAGGTCATCTTGAGAGAAGGCACCCTGTCGAATGGTTTCCGCACCTAGAGGCGGTCAAGAAAGCCGGAATTGCACGTAATGAAAACGTTGATTTGTCATCTGCTGATGACGAGGAGGTAGAAGACGATTCAAACACTTCACTTACACCCAGTTCCCATGTCAGCAGCACACCCCATGGGAGCCACACTAAGAGTGTGGGAGAGAGTGAGACATCAATGCGGAAAAGTTCATCAGCGAGCGTAACTGGGTCGAAGAGATCATCATCATCCCGTAAATCATTGGTCCAGGGCAACATTAAAAAGATGTTGTTTACAGAAGCGCAATATGAACGCAACCACCCAATGACCCGTCTGTATAACACTAAGCTGGCTAAAATGCTAGCTCTGGACCTTCTCCCTTTTTCTTTTGTAGAAGGGGTTGGTTTTCTAGAATTAGTGACAGTGCTCTGCCCTAAATGGAAGGTTCCTAGCCGGTTCTATTTTGCCCGAGTTGCGGTTCCAGCACTACATGAAGATGTTCTGAAGGTGATTGGGGCAGCTTTGCAGAAGAGTGCTGTTCACACTATACATCTGACAACAGACATGTGGACCAGTGGCGCAGGCGCTGATTACATGTGCATCACTGCACACTGGGTCTCTTTTTCAGGGGCTAAAGCAAAGCTAAACTCAGGTGTTGACACTAACATTGTTTTTAAAGGTGCTCGGAAACATGCAACACTAGCCATGTTTGGTTTGGAGAAACGTCACACAGCAGAAAACATTTTGGATGTCTTTAACACAAAGGTCCTTAACTGTCTGTCCCCACTAAAACGCAAGGTTGGTTATGTTTCCACAGACAATGGCTCCAATATAGTTAAGGCCATGAGGGACGGTTACTATTTCAGAGTGCCGTGTTTGGCGCACTGTATAAACCTGGTTGTCCAAAAATTCTTGGGTAATAAACGCAGTGCAGCGTACAGTGTATTGGAGAACTGCCGAAAAATTTGCAAGCATTTCAGGCATTCTTTTAAGGCCCGCAAGCAGCTGAGGAGCATGCTATATCAAAGTCAAATGCCAGTGAAAGCACTCATCCAGGAGGTGGTAACACGTTGGAACTCAACCTTCTACATGCTTGAGCGTCTGTATGAGCAGTATACGCAACTCGATCAATTTTTCTTGAAAGAGGGTATAGAGGAGCTGAGGATGGGTGGGCCGCAATGGAACATAGTTGAAAGCCTAACACGCATGCTTCGTCCTTTTGAGGTCTTCACACGTGCAGTCAGCAAGGAGGACTCTAATTTGGGAAAAGCTATCCCATTGTTGTACATGCTGGAGGACCAACTGAAGGAGGTGTGTTCTGTGTTTCGAAAAGATGACAAAAAGAAAGACTCTTTGCTTCTGGCTGAGAAATTATTAGAGCTCCTACAAGGTGATGAACGTCTTCAAAAGATCCACTCAGAACAGCATTACATTTGTGCTACTATTCTGGATCCACGCTACAAAAAGGCGCTGGCAGGCAGAGCATTCTTTCCTTTTGCTGATGAAGATGTTACAAAGTACAAACGTTGGCTAGCCTTGTCAGCCAAGAAGTTTGAAACAGAACGGCTGGAAATTGAAGGAAATGGCAGTACATCAGCAGGCCATCCCCAGTCAAAACAATCCACTTCTGCACCTGTGGCTGTGGCACAAGTGACCTCTCAGCCGTTAAAGACACCGGCAACCGCATCATCTGCACGAAAGACAGCAGAAACATTGGAGGCTGAAGAGGATTGGCTAGCTCTGCGTGGGTTTGGTTCTCAAAAGGCCAGAGGCACAGCAAGAGCTACGCAAAGTGGAGGAACCTTGGAGGAGGACCTTGAGTCGATGGTGAAGGACTATCTGAATGACTCCACAGAGGTCTATGTTAATTCTGACCCATTGGCGTATTGGCATGGGAAAAAAGAATTGTGGCCACAGCTCACCAACCTGGCTTTAAACTACTTGTCTTGCCCACTCGCAAGTGTGTCTTCTGAACGGGTTTTCAGTGCGGCTGGTGGGATTGTAACTCCCAAACGGAGCCGCCTCTCGCCCAAAAATGTGGAGAGGTTAACAATGATCAAGATGAATCAGCACCTCATACCACCAGATATAAGAGTACGAGAGAGCGTGCCGGATGAAGAGGAGGTGGCCAGCACCATAGATGAGGGAATTTCTACTCTGTCAGGTGGCACTGACCTCACCCGGGCTGAATTCGCAGAGTATGATGACGAAGCCTTATTCTTATTCCTGGACCGTGATTCCGACTTCGAGCCCTGAAAATGAGACAACGAATCAATAACTTTCTTTTTCATCCTTATTCACTTTTATTCCTGTGTGTCTGTCTTTCTTTGTTGTGCACAGTTAATATAATTCAAACTTTAATCAGATAATCACAAAGACAAGCCCATCAGCAGAACTGTCTTCACTTGTTTGCTAATTTATTTGAAGGTGCCGCAGTCTGCATTCCTCAGGTTCACAAGTTCAGAAGAACATGCTCCTCTATCCTCCTCCTCCAGACTCCTATTTCCATCAAAGCAGAGGGCTGGTTTACGCCCAATGAAGAAAGACTCAGCACTTGTGGGGGTGTTGTTCTACCTCTTTGCAGGTGAGTTGACGGGTCTGGGGCCATTGCTGGGAAGCACTAAAAGTGGTTTGTGCCAAATCCGAGGCGGAATTTTTTTTGTGTTTTTGATGACTTGCTTGCCTTTGAGGTGCTCTTAGGGGGGGTTCCGTCTGTTTGTGGGTGAGTTTCATGGTCTGAGAGCATTGCTGGGACACTCTAATCTTGATTGCATTTGCTTTTCAGGAAATCCGTCGTGCCAACCCCGACTTATGGCCCAGCTACGCAGCGCGTTTGGACCGAAGGCCCAGAAATATTGCAAGTATGAGAGTTTGCTTTTGGCCTGTTTGGGGGTGTTATACTTCTTGGCGGGTGGGTTGCCGGGTCTTGGGGCATTCCTGGGAAGGTCTAATACCGGGTAGAAGTGGTTGGGACTAAATCCAGGCCGATTTTTTTTTGGGCTATTTCTGACATTTTGCTCTATGTAGCGTTTTCGGGGGCCTGTTTGGGGGGCTTCCTGGTGTTTGCGGGTGAGTTTCGTGGTCTGGGAGCACTGCTGGGACACTCTAATCTTGATTGCATTTGCTTTTCAGGAAATCCGTCGTGCCAACCCCGACTTATGGCCCAGCTACGCAGCGCGTTTGGACCGAAGGCCCAGAAATATTGCAAGTATGAGAGTTTGCTTTTGGCCTGTTTGGGGGTGTTATACTTCTTGGCGGGTGGGTTGCCGGGTCTTGGGGCATTCCTGGGAAGGTCTAATACCGGGTAGAAGTGGTTGGGACAAAATCCAGGCCGATTTTCTTTTGGGCTATTTCTGACATTTTGCTCTATGTAGCGTTTTCGGGGGCCTGTTTGGGGGGCTTCCTGGTGTTTGCGGGTGAGTTTCGTGGTCTGGGAGCACTGCTGGGACACTCTAATCTTGATTGCATTTGCTTTTCAGGAAATCCGTCGTGCCAACCCCGACTTATGGCCCAGCTACGCAGCGCGTTTGGACCGAAGGCCCAGAAATATTGCAAGTATGAGAGTTTGCTTTTGGCCTGTTTGGGGGTGTTATACTTCTTGGCGGGTGGGTTGCCGGGTCTTGGGGCATTCCTGGGAAGGTCTAATACCGGGTAGAAGTGGTTGGGACAAAATCCAGGCCGATTTTTTTTTGGGCTATTTCTGACATTTTGCTCTATGTAGCGTTTTCGGGGGCCTGTTTGGGGGGCTTCCTGGTGTTTCTGGGTGAGTTTCGTGGTCTGGGAGCACTGCTGGGACACTCTAATCTTGATTGCATTTGCTTTTCAGGAAATCCGTCGTGCCAACCCCGACTTATGGCCTAGCTACGCAGCGCGTTTGGACCGAAGGCCCAGAAATATTGCAAGTATGAGATTTTGCTTTTGGCCTGTTTGGGGGTGTTATGCTTCTTGGCGGGTGGGTTGCCGGGTCTTGGGGCATTCCTGGGAAGGTCTAATACCGGGTAGAAGTGGTTGGGACAAAATCCAGGCCGATTTTTTTTGGGCTATTTCAGACATTTTGCTCTATGTAGCGTTTTCGGGGGCCTGTTTGGGGGGCTTCCTGGTGTTTGCGGGTGAGTTTCGTGGTCTGGGAGCACTGCTGGGACACTCTAATCTTGATTGCATTTGCTTTTCAGGAAATCCGTCGTGCCAACCCCGACTTATGGCCTAGCTACGCAGCGCGTTTGGACCGAAGGCCCAGAAATATTGCAAGTATGAGATTTTGCTTTTGGCCTGTTTGGGGGTGTTATGCTTCTTGGCGGGTGGGTTGCCGGGTCTTGGGGCATTCCTGGGAAGGTCTAATACCGGGTAGAAGTGGTTGGGACAAAATCCAGGCCGATTTTTTTTTGGGCTATTTCTGACATTTTGCTCTATGTAGCGTTTTCGGGGGCCTGTTTGGGGGGCTTCCTGGTGTTTGCGGGTGAGTTTCGTGGTGTGGGAGCACTGCTGGCTATATATACTTTACTTTGCAAGAGGTTTGAAGCAAATCCATGGTGGCTGAGGGGACTTAGGGCCTAGCTGCAGAGCGCGCGCGGAGTGATTTGGGAAATTTGTGAAAAAGTGACTAAGTCCCCATTTTTGTACTTTTGCTCTTTGGCTGTTTGGGGGTCTTCTACTCGTTTTCTCCTGGGTTGACGGCTCTGGGGCCATTGCTGGGAAGCTCTAATACCGGATAAAAGTGTTTTGGACCAAATCCCAGGCGGAATTTTTTTTGTGTTTTTGATGACTTGCTTGCCTTTGAGGTGCTCTTAGGGGGGGTTCCGTCTGTTTGCGGGTGAGTTTCGTGGTCTGGGAGCACTGCTGGGACACTCTAATCTTGATTGCATTTGCTTTTCAGGAAATCCGTCGTGCCAACCCCGACTTATGGCCTAGCTACGCAGCGCGTTTGGACCGAAGGCCCAGAAATATTGCAAGTATGAGATTTTGCTTTTGGCCTGTTTGGGGGTGTTACGCTTCTTGGCGGGTGGGTTGCCGGGTCTTGGGGCATTCCTGGGAAGGTCTAATACCGGGTAGAAGTCGTTGGGACAAAATCCGCGCGGAAAAGCCTTTAGTTTTGGCACTTTTTGTAACTTAGGGTTCGTTAGGGTTAGCCCTAGCAGCAGGATTGCATGTGTTTCGGGGTGTTCTAGATTTTTCAAACTGAGTTCTGGGGTCTTAGAGCACTCGTGAGAATGTGTAATTTTGGTTGCAAGTCATTTGAAGAAAATCCATGGTGGGAAAGGGGGGATTTGGCATAGTTAAAGAAAGCCTTTGCCACTATTCTTAACTTAGGGTTCGTTAGGGTTAGCAGTATTTCTATTGCATGTGTTTGAGTGGGGGGGATTTCGAGTCTTGGAGCGATGCTGGCTATGGCTACTTTTGCTTGGTTGCTTGCAAGTGGTTTGAATGCAATCCACGGTGGGTAATGGGTAATTAGGGTACTTCGGCCTACTTTTACTTTCAAAGTAAGTTTTGTCACCAGTTTTCTGCTAGGCCTCGTTTTTTGAGATTTGATTGGGGGTCTTCTACATTTTTGCGACTGGCTTTAGTAAGGGTCTGGGTGGGAGCACTGCTAGGAAGATCTAATTTTGTTCTAAAACACAGTTTACAGTACACCTAGCTTGAGGGGCAAGATCCGATACATTAATTTGCCCATACATCCTTCAAAAGGTGACTCAGAGTACGCACTTTCAAAAACATTGTACTGTCTACTAGGAAAAACAAATTGTGACTTTTTGCACTCCACAGCCTACATGCCTTATATTTATTTATCAGTGGTGTTGTAATATTATATCACTTCCTGTTTTTCGTTGAATAATTACAGGCCGGGTTTCAGTCTCTGCAATGGGGAAAAAAGGATGGAGTCAGGCTTCACAGTAGCGAGCCACAATTCAGCATCAGGCAGGCAGTGGACAGGGTGTCTTCTGGTGACCAACATCGATGGACGAAGCGTCGGCTGCAATGGAGGAGTGCCGCTAATAGGAGGATTTTTTTTCTGCGGGCAACTTACTTACCACTTCCAACAGGACCACTACAACCACATAGATACAGTATCCCTTGCCTTTTTCTCTGACTGTGACTGCATTTCTTGGCTCTCTCTCTGCTTCTACATTGATCCCTTAACACATCACTTAGTCCACTCCACTATCACATCTGCACCACACATAGTCATTTGTAAGTGCTCCTACGTAATTCGCAAGTCGCAGCACGCCCCAGGCCGTAGAGGACTGGGATGGCCCCAATGATGAAGCATGTCACCAAGGGGCAACCCTGGTGAGTGAGGGGACACCTAGAAAAAAAACAATTTCTCCTTTTCTATCTACTATACCTTCTGTCAGGTTACGCAGCCCCTAAGCGCCTACCGTACTATGAAACTACATTTCCCATGAGTAGGCGGGAGACTTGCAGACTATTTAGTGAGACTATATGAGAGTACCCTTGTATGTTAGGACAGCACTTCACTGATGCCTGTCTTGTCTTCTGTTACAGGTATCCTTTCCCTGCTGACCCTACCTTTACCCATCCCACATTTTTTATTTTAGTTTGTTATTTTTCTCCCCCGCCTAATGCCTCGAACACCCTGTGTTTACACTTCTGGGTGTTGGTGACATTTGGAAGTGGAACCATATTTGCATCGACTGGATCACGGGGAGTAAACCTGACACCTTCCAGACCAACCCCATTGAGTGTTGTTGTGAATGGATTTATAGTGACCAGCAAGGCTCTCAGGTATCTGGCTACAGAGACCTTATGTTGAATATAGTTATCAATATTTCCACCCACGCCCTGTACTGTCGCATTCTTTCTTCCACAGTTGTCGAAAGTACTAATTACTTTTAACTGACATGCATGCAGTTACAGTAGTGTATGCACTTTCAAAGATTGATGGATAGGTTTGTACCCAAAGATTTGTTTATGTTCACAATTGTTCGTCCATGCTGTGCTACTTTTTCTTGTCTCCCAAAACCTTTCCCAAAAACCCCCGTACCCATCCATTTTTCAAACCCTAACCCTCTTCCCCCGGGCTGTGTGGTTTTGATTGATGTGTGACTAAATTACAGCAATAAATCCACACACTTGCTGGGGAGGATAAGGTGATAGCAACAGGCTGGTGAAGAAATCCGATGATATATTCTTACTCTGCTTGACAAAGACCCATGGCTAATGTCAAAGAACTTCAACCGAATTAGTTATACTTTAACATTTGTTAGGCTACAACGTGGCACTGTTCTAGTGTACTTCTGTCACCTGCTATATTCTGTATTGTACCTTTGTATTGCTCAGGAGCACAAACCAGATTTCATTTTCTTTTTTTCATAGGCAAGCAACTGCCACTGTGTCACACCACTAGTACCACCGCTATGAGGAAATTTTATCCGCCCAGGATTGCCAACCTTATTTGCTGTTTCCCGTGGAGCCAGCCCTGGGCCTAGCCCTACTTGCAAACAGAAATTACAGGTAAGATAGGCGTTTGGTTGGAGGTAGTATAATGGAGTATTAGGAGAGACGAGAGATTTGATTGACGGTAGTACTACTAAAGTCCTAGGACTATTCAGGAAAACAAACTTACTGTTATGTTAAACCCCCACCCACCAGACTCAAAAGCAGTAAAAAACAGGTATGGTCAGATAAAGTTTCAAAAAGTATATTTTTATAGCCCTAACAAAAGAATCTCCCGCAAGACCCTCCCTAACCCCAACGATTGTCCTTCAAAAGTCCCCAAAAATCACAACTCCCAATTCCCACCCCCCAAAAGTCTCTAAAAAAGGGGCAAGGGACACTATGGCAGGGTGCTGTTGGAATTAGCAGCCAGGGCATCATGCTCCTTGCGGAGGGTGGCAAGTTCGAAGCGGAGGCCCTCCACCACGTTCTTATAATTATGGACCTCCTGCTCCAGGTAGGACAGTCTGAGGGATAAGCGGCGCCGGTGTGCCTTGCAATTCCTGTGAGGGGCAGCTGCTTTCTTTGCTGCTGGGCGGTGGCGTTTGGCTTTGGTAGCCCGGCTCCGTACCGCTGGAGCACTGCGCTGGCTGGCAGCCCGCACGGAGGAGGAGGCAGCTGTCCCAGTGGACGTTGTTGTTGTTCCAGACTGCGTCTCCTCCTCCTCCAGGGCCACCAGCCGCCGATATTCAGCAACAGTGGCATCCAGCCTCCGTTGCCGGGCCATTCGAGCCTGCTCCTTCCTCCTTGATGGTGTCTTGGATTTGGAAGGAGCAACTACATGAAAAAAGAAAGACATAGTCTGTAACCAATGCTCCTTAAGATTAACACAAAATGATTGAGCAGAAAGTTGTCACAGTACAAGTAGCAAATTGAAAGCACAGTGCATAACTATTGAGGACAGTATCTATGTAACCTCCGACTTCTTCATCCTTGCTCTAACATTAGTGGGAGTTTAAGGAACAAATTCTACGAGCACTATGGACTTCTATTACAGTCGACTATGACAGTACACCACTCTTATTCTTCTTCTTCTCTCTTGTTTAGGACAATTGGTACGTTATCTTATGCAAGCCGGCATAATGCCAGCGCAGTGAACTTGCACCCGAGAAAAACAGACGCACACCATGGTGAGTGAGACAGACTTGCGTTACTGTACCGGTCCAGTACATGCAGGTGGTGAAGCTCTTACTTTTCTATTACGGGTGGCACTGAGAATACTCTGTTAAAAGGGCTACTGCTTAATTAATTTAGCTTTCACCCTACAGTGCAAATGAGTATTAGAAAAGGAAAATGAAGAAGCTAAATTATCTGATTATCTATCACTTCACATGGGATGTATTTGATGACATATGGGATGACTTTAGGTGCTTTGCTTATTATTGAGTGAACAGTGATACCCCCACACATGAATGACGTACTACTACTAAACTAAAGTTATTAAGGGAGGTAGGGAGTGCCCACCGTAATAACTGGATATATGCTGTGCTTGCAGTTGCAATACAAACTACTGCTACTATTCATGGTAGTCTTTGGACAACGTTACAACTTCTTTTCCTTGCCTTTCCTACACTGGAACGGACGTGCGGGTGCGGTGTTACATGCTCTTCAAAGTAACACTTAGTTCATCCAGTGACCGTCTACTCTCTCTAGATTCACATATGCTATCTAAGAGTCAGATAGTACCATGAATGATCCAGGCATCCATCCATTCAAAGTATATTGCACACATACAGTTTCTGTCTCACCCACCCAGGCTGTTCTCCTTCCACCCATCCTTGCTTCATCATTCACCCAGCCATGCACCATACCATTTTCTTACCTTCCCAGCCACCTCGGGGACCAAGCAAACACATATCATTCTTCTTTGCCAGTCATCATTACATTTCTCGTGCTTCCACACTTACTTACACCCTTCTTTCGCTTTTCGTTCATCCCATCCATCAAGTTCACCTCAGATCTGATTGGGATTCTTCTCGCCAAAAACTTCACAGCTAAGTCGAAGTACATTTAGAGGAGGCTACTACCTGCTTTTTTTATAATACACCCGTGCAGAAAGCACACTCTGCAGTCTTCAATCTCAATGACTAAGGAATGTATAGCTTACCTCTGCCCGCCACCACCGTGTGAACCCTCACAGGCATGTCCTTTTCCGGCACTTGCACCGCCTCCTCCCCAGAGTTGTCCTCCTCGTCCAATGCCACCACCTCCGCGCTGGCCCCGTCTCCAGATGTTCCACCTACAAAGTACATTTAATAATGTTAGAATACACCACTCACTACTATATAATATTTGGTCTAGGAGGAAGAAAGAAATGTGAAAAAAAGTGTACAATTTAATAATTTTTGACTGTGTACTCTAGAGTAAAAAGGTCCCTTTTTCCAGGGAAGGCTGTTGTCTTGCTGCACTTTTTGGCACAACTGATGAATGTTTGCTTTTTACTTTTTAACACGCACCACTTTTTCTCCTAACAGACAGAACCTTGACTTCTAAGAACACGAGCAGGATCAAGTTCAAACCAGGTGAGAGCTCGGCTCGACCACAAGAAATGTGTCCAATTAATCGTCAGCACTAAGCACTTTTCCATTTTCAGTTACACGTTCACTTTTATGACAAACTTGAATTTAATAAATGTGTTTACTTTTAATAAAGCTTTTAAACTTAAATAGAGTCTGTGGTTTTTGGTCCTCCAGACTAGAGTGGATGAGCTAAAGGTTTTCGAATTTTTGCAAGCATGAGTCCGTGCCTCTGCCATCGGTGACTTTGGGAGCTAAATGACTCTGCCACACTATCTAGTCAGTAAGGAGATTGGGGCCGGGGTTCAACTACAAAGTCTGTTATCACTGAGGTATGTGGAAAGTCTAACAGTTACAGCACCTATTATAATTGATAAGCTAAGCGATGCATTATTTAGTGTCCATAGTTCTGTTTGTGCAGATTTGTCCCTGCAACAGTAGTAGAATGGATTGTCCTATCCAAACCAAAAGTAAAGTAGTATCTTATTATTTCTTGGTGGTGGTCATTCACCTTTTTATTGTTGGCAATGGTCAAAGCATAAACATTTAGAATACTTGAAAAGACAATATGGACAATCCCAGAGGACTACACTCAGTGCATAGAGCTATTGCTGACTAGAATGGGAGTCCAATGGAAATGCCAAATGTGCAATCTTAGTTAGCTACACAGACAGACTAATAAGAATAATCTAGTAATACCACACGGAGTCATAGGGATAAGAATTTAGATCCTGTCTACAAGAAGATCAAAGACGATTTAGAAAAAATCGAATGAGGAACGCTAGGAAAAAATAAGTACTCTATATTAAAATTAAAACTTACTGGGGCCAGCAAAGGAGCCCTCGACTGCCCGGTCCTGGCCTGCATCGACAACAGCACCCTCCTCCTCCTCCTCCTGTGTCCTCCTCTTGCCCCTGGGGGAAGCTGATGTACAACATGAAAGAAAGAAAAACAGAAAACATGGATGATATTTATTTCTCAACCAAATCAAACATTTAAAAAAGAACTAACAAAGTAACAAAATATTTTTGCGAAATAGCAAATAGGGAACGACTCCACGGGATATATTATTGACCAATCTCATGTGGTCGACTACGTCATTACTTTAGTATTGCTTGATTTGCGGACCGTCGAATTGGAAACTACCCTATGTAACTCACTAAACAAAGTACTAAAAAGGTTTGCCTAGGATTGGCAGGCAGCAGTCCGCAGCACGCAAAGTGACAGCCAAAGTCCATTGTGATTGAAGATCAGCGACAACACTAAAGTTTCCTACTACATTCACCAGTCATTAAAATACTCAAACTATTAATCCACCACCACTATTTCTTCTTATCGCCATGTGTACAAAGGAAGGACTGGACTTGAGTCTGTAGGGGCTGATTTATAAGGCCCTTGCGGCTCTTTTGCTCCATTGTTGCGTGACTTTTGTGACGCAGCGACAGCACATAAGAGGCGCAATGGTGCGGCGTATATTAACAACGTGACGCATCTGGGAGATGCATCACGTTGTAAAGCCCTGCGCCAATAGGGGTGTTCCGGCGCAAGGGAGGGCGTTCCTGCGCAGGAACGCATCCTAAAAGTGGCTGAGGGAAATCTACAAGATTTCAATCAGTCACTTTGAGGACAATGATGCGTGACTCAAACCCTGCGCCTGCTTGAAGCAGACGTACGGCTTGACGCAGCATTGGGGAGATAGGGCACCCCAGAGAATTGATGGAGCTGCACCATCGTTGCGACGCAACTCCAGCAATGCGCCACCTTTACGGCACAGATGCGTAACGCTTTGGTGACGTTTTGGGCCCATGGCGCGCCGCATTGTAATACGGCGCACCATGGGTGATGGTGGCGTGACGCACAATTACTGGCGCATCCCTGCAACTTTGCAGGGATGCGCCGGTAATTAAAAATCTGAACCTTAGTGTGTAGCATTGCGCAGTTCTTTCAACTACACTCATACATAATTTCACAGGCCAATGAAATGAACACAAAATCTAAAACAAATAAGCATAGTAGCAACACTACTGAGAAGGAGAGCAGTGTACCTGAAATGCACAGAAGATTTTGAAATAAAATGTACCTACAATGTAATGAGCAGCATTATTGCTCTTGTAAAAAAAACAAAAATTTGCAATATAATAACACAGCAGGAGAAAACATAGTAGTAAAGACATAGCTACTACTACTCACCAAGCCCGGGGATCTCAAGGCCAAGGAGGTCGAGCAGATCTCGCTCACGGGTCAGGACATCCGTCCAGCGGTGGGTGGCCTGGTTGTAGGTGCGCCAGACCCGAGAGTGGTGGTAAATGGCCTGGCACACCTTCTCCCACCGCTTCCGGCGCTCCCGGGCCCCGTACCCGGCACTGATCTTGCCGCCTCCCATGATGGTCCTGGGGAGGCGGCGCTGAACATAAAAAATGAGTTGGCCCACCTCCTCCGGGGTAAAGATCTCCCGTGGCATCACTAGCTCCCCCCTCAAACGCCCGCACGGGAGCCGGACACGGGGTGCGGGACCCTTCCCCTTCTCGGGATGCTTCCCGGCTCCCTTCACCATGGTCTGGGCGGAAAGGAATAAAGAAAATAGAATAGGGAAGAGAAGAAAAGAAAAGAGTTTACAAAAGTAGTTTAAAATTAACCAAAAGTAGCAGTAAACACAAAAATATAGGGCTAGAAAAATAGAGGGATAGATAATAAGTAAAATAGATAAAAAAAAACTTCAAACAAGCAAAGGATGGCAGAGATTGACAGAGGATACAAAGACCATGCCCAGAACCATAGCAATGAATGAGAAACAAGATGGCCGCGCCCGTTCACGACCGCGCGGGTAAGTTCGCGCGAGATTTTCTTTGCGAACACGCGCGAGACTGTACTGGCAAACCGCGGACTTTGCGAGATTACACTTCGCGCCCGGAAACGGAAATACGTCAGGCAAACAAGATGGCTGCGCCCTTGCACGACCGCGAGGGTAACTTCGCGTCTTGCGCTACGAGCGGCTCGCAAAAACGCACAAAACCTTGCCAACTAACACGCTGCAAAAAAAACAAATTGCATATTCGCACGAATTTGCGGCTTCCGAATCCGATCTTGCGCGTGTTCGCACCCCGCGAACCCCGCGAAATTGCAGAAAAACGAGTTTTTCAAAAGTGAAAGCACTCGGCAGGGGCAAGAGTTCAAACTCATCATTAGTAACAATTCCCGGTAGTGCTTCCTGACTGGGGCCCCTCCAGAATTCAGTTGCTAGTTGCAACAATTGTATGACCCTGCTCTGACCCTCACAGCAGGCTCATACAATAGCTACAAGTAGGCCACAAAGAAGGTCCTGGGGAAAAAAAATGCACTGCAACAGAAAGCAAAATTACAGATAAGGAAGCAGGTGCCAGACTGGAATTTTAAAACAGTGACACATTAATAAACTAACCCCAAATTAATTCATCTGAGTTGAAGCAGGGATGGTGTGCTTGCTTTTCCCCCCCATAATCTACAGTAATGATGAACCAGAGGGTGGCATTGATGTAACAGAGGGTTGCAGTGGTGAAACAGAGGGTGCTGGGAACCTGTGATGATGAACCAGACGTAGAAACAACATAATTCGCGACCGTTGCGCGACGAAATGTAAGTTCGCAATTGCGAACTGGTACGAAACCCTCGCGAACTGGCAGAAATCCTTGCGAACACAAAAAAAAAAAAAAATCCGCAAATTCGCAAGAATTCGCGGATTTTGCGGATTGCGAGTTCAAAAATCCGCAAATTCGCGAACGCGAGATCCGCAAAATTCGCCCATGCTTAGGCATTGGGCAGTTCATCCCAGAGCAGGACAAAAACTGTTGTTCAGTCAAAGTTCACTAAACACCCTGAGCAGTGCTTCACACAGCCGCTCACCTCGTCCAGAGCACAACAAATGTGAGCACATCACCCCTATACTTTGCACTATGCAATGGCTTCCCATCAAAGAACGAGCTCAATTTAACACTGCATGCATCACTCGTAAAACACTGCATAATTATACACCTTACTGTCTCGTTGCATTACTCGAAGTCACTGGCATTGAACAGTGTTTGTAGAACGCCGACTCCTTTCTTCTGGAGCCTCTTAGATTCAAGCAGGAAAGCGACATGAAAAAGGCCATCTCTGGCAATCTCGCGAGGATTTGTTACTCCAGCCTATCAGGTCTATGTACAACATCAAACCATGCTGACTGCAAACCATGCTGACTGCAAAGAGCAGCTCAGGCTCCTCTCATTCTAGAGAGACTTCGCATAAAGCAATTCTGAATAATCACCCCTCACTTCTTTAGAATAAAAACACTTAGGGGCAGATTTACAATAACTGGCGCATCCCCAGGGATGCGCCAGATATTGTGCGCCGCAGCTCCACCACCCATGATACGTTGCATTTACAATGCGGCGCACCATGGGGCCAAAATGGCACAGATGCGTCTCGCATCTGTGCCGTAAAAGCGGCGCATTGCTGGAGTTGCGTCCAAGCTCGACGCAGCTCCGGCAACGCTCTGAGGGGGCGTATTCTTTCAATGCTGCCTCAAGCCTTACGCCTCCAAGCAGGCACAGGGTTTTGACGCAGCATTGGCCTATCTTGTAGATTTCACTCAGCCACTTTTAGGAGGCGTTCCTGCGCAGGAACCCCCCCCCCACCCTGCGTAGGAACGCCTCCTTATGACACAGGGCTTTACAACATGACGCATTTCCCAGATGCAACACGTTGTTAATACACCGCACCATGGCGCATCTTTTGCGCCGCCGCTGCGTCACAAAAGTGACGCAACGGCAGCGCAAAAGAGGCTAAAGGGGCTTGTAAATCTGCCCCTTAGTGCGCTAGATACTTTTGTCTATATATAGAATGCTCTTGCCAGTTATTTCACTGGCATGTACTTCTTTTACACCCAGTTATAAGTATATTCCATGCCACAAGCTGACATAACTTAGCTCCAGTGCTTTAAAAAACAGATCTTCGTTTCATTAGCATATCTACCTTGGTGGAAAAGTTTAAAATGTTTCATCATGTTATTTTTTTTGTCATTGTGGAAGGATGTCAATGATGGAAAAAACAATCCTAGCTATGCGCTATCGGGACCGCATAACTAAAGTCCTTGGATTAGCCCGGCTAAGAGATCTGAATATGACCTGGTTTCTTTCATTCAGACCTATCTGGCAAAATTGCCTTTTACCTGTGCTTCGATGTATGCTATGCGGAGAAGAATGCGTGTTGGACGTCTGTCTTACACTACCATCAGCAGTACCATTGGATACAGATACTTTGCTAAGTCCTTTAACGGCTCATGCATCGTGTTGTCCCCAGCGGCTACCCATTCTGATGACGGCATTCGTTGAGACTTCACCACTATGATTAGGTGGCAGTGAAGTACGAGATGAGAGCAGCATCACCCAGGTACGACCTTCTGTGAGCATTGCTGATCCTAACATCGATGATAGCAATCATTCTCATGACTGCACTGTTGCGGCACTTTCAAACTTGATCGAACTTTCACCTGAATACGTTGACCAATTTTTTGCGAGCTGTCTGAAATGATGTTCTCCCCTGAACCGAAAGAATAACTTTTTAAGCAACGAGCACACAGCGTTCCCCTGAACTCTGAATTCGCGCTTCAGCTTTGATAAACAAGGGCTACTGAAAACATTTGGAACTAATTTTTCCCCTGAAATCGAAATTATTTTTCAAAAACTTCCACAATATTTACCTTTTTCTGGCACATGAACTCTGCTTAAAGTAGAACTATTCTTAAAGAACAGAGCTTCTATTTTTAGGAAACTCTAGAGACAATATATTACCTCAGCCTCTAGCACATTTTACAGCAACTGTATTTATATGTGATGGAATGGTCTCGACCTTCTTTTCTGTATTAAGAGCCATTTCATGTGTAATTTTCGCAATTCCTCCAGCTAATATATATGACCATACTTAACTGAATGATTACACTGCTTGAAAAGCGTACAGTACCAATAATCATTTTCGTGTATTCTGCATACGCCATTTCAAATGCATAAAATGTATTTTGGGGTGGATTGAGATACACATATACATTTAATTGTTTACTATTGCTTAGTTTTAGTAATGATGGACATTAGATCGTGGAGTGAGTATTGTGTTTTATCTAGGAACTCGAATCAATATTGCTATTTTATGCCCTTGTACGGCTATAATCAATAATATCCCTATAATGGCATAAGGAATCAGAGCCCTTGCAGTCCAAAGCATGGCAGAAGCTACTTCCTTGGATTCCTAGAAAGCACAACGAGTTCTTTCGACACACCAAACCTCCAGCAACCTGGGAAATCCCCGTTTGCTTTTGTTTTAATTTGTCATTAAAACTCCTGGGAACACTAAAGGAACAGTCAGTTCCTAGTGACATCTTTATTGACGTCTTATGTCCAAACCTTACGTCAACCTCGGCACCTTTCAGGTATAAGTATACCAACGTTGCCTTAAGCAAACACACAGTGGTGGTTTTGGAGCCGAGCATCTACCTACTTGCCCGAGAGCCCAGCTGATGCGAGAGCCCACGGACGCTGCCCTTCCTCTTTGACGCACTGAGAGAGACGCTGTCTTTTCTCCTGCCGAGAAATCCAGCTCCGGTGTTCTCAGCCGCCTTCGCGGGCTGCTGGGATATCGAGTCCTGAAAGAGAGATACCAGACCTCCTGCATTCTATTACCCAGGTACGGAGCTGACTAAACTCTTGAAGAGAATTCTTGAGTCAGATTCTTGGCAAAACAAACTTAACTTAAACTGCTACTTACTTACTCCTTCCCACGTATTAGGCTTAGGTCAGGTACACCGGGGTAGGCGTATTTAGAAGCACCAGTTGAGTACGTTAGTCAATGTATATATGTATGTATATATTTTATCCATTTTAAAGTATCTTATGGCTAAGAAACCATACCAATGCTTTTCATAATACTCTTTTTACTGTACGCACTTTACTTTACATTAAGTATTGCAATAATGGCAATTCATTTCTCTTGCATGAGAAAGAAGACTGCTCAATAAATTATACCTTTTATTGAAAACGATGGTCTCTCTTTTCTCTGCACTCTGGTGAAACTAAGTACGCACAATGACTGAGTGAAATAGCTGTCTATTGTTTTCACACGACTCTAGAGATACACTCTTATTCTGAGGGAGCAAAGTTGTCATGTTATATGGTTGTCGGAAGCTAATCCCTTCTTGTCTATCCAGGGAGGTTAAACCCCTCCTCGTTTATTCGAGAAAGTTTCTAGTGACCTCTGAGCTAGCTGGCAAACCTTAAGTCTAATATAGTCAGTAGAGACCTAGTCGACCTCAGTCAAACGTCTACACTGCTGAATATATTATTCCAATGCGCAGAGCCTATTGGGAATATAGGAACTACACTACAATGTAATGAGCACACAGGCA
>NW_028253111.1:0-15530 GCF_964263255.1 Lissotriton vulgaris
GGTTTCATCAGTGAATATATATATTTTCATATATATATGTGTGTGTGTATATATATATATATATATATATATATATATATATATATATATATATATATATATATATATATATATATATATATATATATATATATATATATATATATATATATATATAATATATATATATATATATATATATATATATATATATATATATCACGCTCTTGAGGTAGCCACACAAGCAGGAAAGCACACGAACAACAGGAAGGTTCACCTCAAAACCTTTAATCTTCGGTACAGGTGAGTGGGCATGCAGGTAAGTTAAACAGTTCCAGCGCTTTGCCTGACGCGTTTCGAATGTCTCTTCCTCAGAGGCGTGGCGTGGAAAACGTGCAGCGGTGGACGCACCCCCATAGATATGCTTGCATCAGTATTGGTGCGTTATGGGAGATGTAGTCCGTTATCCCCTCGTGAATCATGGCACTTTTCTATCTGCTGTATTTCAAGGCTCAGCACGAGCCCCCCCGCTTGCCTCCTCGTCTTTATCCTTTGCCTGCTGCTCCACGACATGGAGGGTGTATCCAAATCCACAGTGGCCCCCAGTTTTGGCGGGGTGGTGCTCTCCCAGCGGCTGGGCTGCCGCTTTTACATCACGCTCTTGAGGTAGCCACACAAGCAGGAAAGCACACGAACAACAGGAAGGTTCACCTCAAAACCTTTAATCTTCGGTACAGGTGAGTGGGCATGCAGGTAAGTTAAACAGTTCCAGCGATTTGCCTGACGCGTTTCGAATGTCTCTTCCTCAGAGGCGTGGCGTGGAAAACGTGCAGCGGTGGACGCACCCCCATAGTAAAGAAGAAGAACTAAGTTCAAGGCCCTCTGTATTGCCTATAAAGCAATTCATGGTCAAGGTCCAGCGTATTTGAAAGATTCCTTCTGTCCTTACAAACCTGCCAGATCCCTAAGATCCTCAACCGCTGGACTCATGCAGGTTCCCAGGACTAAGAAAGTCTCCTGGGGAGACAGATCCTTCATAGTTACCACTTCTAAACTATGGAACAGTCTTCCACATTACATCAAAGCCTCCACATCTCTTCTCTCTTTCCGCAAGCAGATAAAATCCTGGCTGTTCACGCAATAACTCCTCATGGACCAGTTCTCTCTCTCAGCGCCGAGACACCCACGGGTAATTGAGCGCTTAACAAATCGCCTAAATAAATAAATAGATATGCTTGCATCAGTATTGGTGCGTTATGGGAGATGTAGTCCGATATCCCCTCGTGAATCATGGCACTTTTCTATCTGCTGTATTTCAAGGCTCAGCACGAGCCCCCCCGCTTGCCTCCTCGTCTTTATCCTTTGCCTGCTGCTCCACGACATGGAGGGTGTTTCCAAATCCACAGTGGCCCCCAGTTTTGGCGGGGTGGTGCTCTCCAAGCGGCTGGGCTGCCGCTTTTACATCACGCTCTTGAGGTAGCCACACAAGCAGGAAAGCACACGAACAACAGGAAGGTTCACCTCAAAACCTTTAATCTTCGGTACAGGTGAGTGGGCATGCAGGTAAGTTAAACAGTTCCAGCGCTTTGCCTGACGCGTTTCGAATGTCTCTTCCTCAGAGGCGTGGCGTGGAAAACGTGCAGCGGTGGATGCACCCCCATAGATATGCTTGCATCAGTATTGGTGCGTTATGGGAGATGTAGTCCGTTATCCCCTCGTGAATCATGGCACTTTTCTATCTGCTGTATTTCAAGGCTCAGCACGAGCCCCCCCGCTTGCCTCCTCGTTTTTATCCTTTGCCTGCTGCTCCACGACATGGAGGGTGTATCCAAATCCACAGTGGCCCCCAGTTTTGGCGGGGTGGTGCTCTCCCAGCGGCTGGGCTGCCGCTTTTACATCACGCTCTTGAGGTAGCCACACAAGCAGGAAAGCACACGAACAACAGGAAGGTTCACCTCAAAACCTTTAATCTTCGGTACAGGTGAGTGGGCATGCAGGTAAGTTAAACGGTTCCAGCGCTTTGCCTGACGCGTTTCGAATGTCTCTTCCTCAGAGGCGTGGCGTTCGTGTGCTTTCCTGCTTGTGTGGCTACCTCAAGAGCGTGATATATATATATATATATATATATATATAAAATTGTAGGGACTGGTAGCCCGATGTGCCTTTGCTATGTCTCAAGATATGTGCTCCAGTGGATTTTGAGTAATTTAGGTTAAAAAAAATATATATCTATAAGCGCGCCCCAGTACACGCACCGGGGCGCTAACCAGTTCACGCGCGGAAACCTGATTGGCTCCCGGGTGTCTGTCAACATTCCAAATAGTCCGGAGCGGCCGCCATCTTGTGTCTTGGTAGGATAGAGACACAAGAGGTGGCAAAAACAAAGAGGGGAATGACCAAAAGGGGGCAGGATAGACCCCCCTGACCCCCTAGGTTTGATGTGGGGGCCATAAAAGGGCCCCGCGGGGCAAAAAATGTTTTGTTTTTTTCCGATTTGCGCGGGGGAGCGCCCGGTACGCGCACCGGGGAGCGTACCGGGGAGCGTACCATGGGGGAAAAAGAATGACAGAGTTTTTTAAAAATGTAGCCTTTTTTATAAATTGGAGGTAGTTCTGAAAAGAACTGTTGTTTTTCTTCTTTTTGTTGTTTTATATTCTTTTAAATGTTTTTTTGACCATTTTGTACTTTTTTTGGCTTTTATGAACTATTTTATATTTTTTTTGTTATTTTTCTGGGGAGAAACAAAAAACAAGGAAATGAAAACGGCTCAACTGGAGCAAAAAAAACCAGGAAAAAATTATGCATTTTTGGGGCATTTGTGGTTGTCACCAGCACGGTTGATGAGCTTTATGCTTTGCTCACCATAGGTGATGGTTTTCCCACAAAAAATACAAGTGATCTTGTATTTCCCAAACTAGGGTTGAATGTTTGGGACCATCTCTCTTGTCTCTGGTCCTGATGGAGTGGGTTGCTTTCTTTTTGAGGTGCTGGGTGAAGATTGGGGAGGGTTACTGGCCAGTTCTCTCACCTCTGCCGCAGCATAGTTGTTGGGATGTTTGCGCTGCATGTGGCGAATCATGGTGTTATTGCCAAATGAGTATTTTTTGTTAGGGTTTCCCCTTGAAAGTTCATGCCACAGATTAGGCAAGTCACCTTTGGCGCATTCACCTTTTTTAGGCCACTTTGGATGGAAAAAAATTCCCATACAATGTGTGGCTTTGGCCTATGTGGGGTATTGTCTTATGGCAGGAATGTCCTCCTACCCTCCTCTTCCTCCTCCTCCTCTTCCTCTTCTTCATCTCCACCAGTGTGGTGTTGTGGTGGTCCTCTTGGTGGTGGTGGTGGTGGTGGCGGCTGATATGCTCCTGCTGCTGCTACTTCACTCAAAGTACAAAGTGAGAATGAGGAAAAAAGGTGCGGGCTTTCATCATTAGGAAAAAAAAACTGTCCTGAACCAATGAAAAGTGTTAATTTCAGGTCACATGACCTGGGCTTTCATCATTTGAAAACCAAAACTGTCCTGCACCAATAAAAAGTGTTATTTTTAGGTCACATGACCCGACGCGCTTACGCTACGCGCCCCGGGGCGCGTCGCATAAGCGCGTCGGATGCTTACGTTGCGCGATCGTATGCGCTCGAGTGCTTCAGGGTGCGTTTACGCCGTGCGTTTCACGCGGACGCGGCTATGCGATACGCCATGATGATGTTTTCGTTCGCGGAAAAAGCGCTAACGGGACGCTCGCCGGTACGCACCCTGGGGCGCGCTGCAAGACTGTGCTTTCCGGTGCGCTCACCGGGACGCGCACCGGGAGCGCTCCAGGGCAAAAAAAAAAAAAAAACATGAACAATATACATAAAAAAAAATAGTATTACATAAATATACAATATAGGATTCATTTTAAAAAATATTGCATTTCATAACTATAGAAATTTGCTATTAAAAAACCTTTGAAATTCACTGAAAACATAGGTTTCACACCAGTTATAGTTAGGAATGAGCATTTAAAAAACCTATGAAATTCACTGAAAAAACCATAGGTTTGACACCAGTTATAGTTAACTGGAAATTTTGCTGACATAAAACCATTGAAATTCCCACGTTATACTTAGTTGGACTCACTATAACTTGCGCACCTGCAATGCACTGCTGATGATGTCACATATTACATCACTCATGACATGGTCATTGACATCACTCATGACATCACTGATGACACCATCCTTGTGACAGTGACAGACCTCCTTTCAGTGTAATGTAACCCTTGAAACACATATTCAAAAATAGAAACTAACATTTTCAAAAAATGGAGATACCTATACCAGTTACAACAACCAATTCAGTAATTCCACCATCTATATACACATCCACTCATTCAGCAACAGTTCTATATACTCACTCATACATATACTCACTCATCATATGTAGTGCTGTAGAAAAAGGTAGGGCTAAGACCTTTCTCAAGATTTGCCCGGCGCTAACCGCCCTTGTACCATTCAAGTTTACCAAGCAATGAGGCAGGCGCCGGAGACCAGAAGGCAGGAAACAGAAGTTTATTCCGACGGAGCAGAACACATCAGATCAGACAACAAGGTATCGTCTCGAGGTGCTCTAACAAGTGAGCTGAGACTCAGCCTTTTATACCTTACAAAACACTTGGCATTACAGTCACAGCATTGTGAAACAAAGAAAAGATAACCCCATAATCCTCGTGTCCATCCTACCCCACATGTGTTCATAATAGGGACCCTTGACCTGCTGATAAGAGAGGGGGCAATGACGCAGCTGAATGTTCCGCTGATTAGTTGGATGTGTGCGCCTGATCGTAGCCCAGGGGGTGGGGAGACCAGGATCAATAGTGGGTCCTTTGAAGAGGAGTGACTTCATACAATAGAGGGCAGTAAATGGTATCTCCTGGCTTAGGCGATGGCCTCGGACATGTGTGGTCAGTCGGACTCGGGGGAAGGGGTCATCAAAGGAGTGGTATTCATGCCGCGTGGACAATCGAGCGCGGAGGGAAGGCTTGTCAACAGAGGGGCATTCATGGAAGGAAAGGAGGTGTTGGTCAGGCGCGGCCGTGACTCCCAAGGACAGGGTCTTGCAGAAGGAGAAGGTTTATGACTTGTCCATGTGAGGGAGAAGGAGGGGGTCAGGGTGCGCGCAGGGTCAGAGTCGCACAGAGAGAGAGAGAGAGGTCTTATGACCCGTACATGAGAGAACAGGGGCAGTCAGATACAGCTGGGGGGCTATGTCAGCTGAGGCGAAGGATGCCTCTTCAAGAGGGAAATGGGGGGGGTGCCTGGGTCAAGCAGGAGGGTTGCCTTTCATAGCAGGTTCGCGCAGATTGCTGGGTTTCATGGTCTATGCATGTGAGAGTGGGAGGGGGGTGCTCAAATGCGCGCAGGAGGGAAGCCAGTGATTCTAATGAGTGGGCAAGAGGCCAAGGTGCCTAAAATGGCTGTCATGTACATATGGGCACGGGCTTTTACTGGCGGAGTGATACGGTCAATATTTTATGGTATTCATGGTGCATACAGGGAGAGGAGTGGGAAAAAGGGAAATGAACGCTGCTTATGTACATCAATTTTTCTATTTTCCACAGTCGCCCCTTTTTACATAACAGAGTTCATTTTTGTAGTTGATGGGGGTACATATAAACAATGAAGTTCATTCTCCTATCCTTCCTAGTTAAGGGGCGTACATATAAACATGTGGTTGATGAAATAGCATTTGTCAATACTAACATATTGCATAAAAATCATGAACAGTTGGTGCGATTGGCAAAATGCAGTACATAGGAAATTGCATTTGTAAGTTCCTATCATTTCAAAAGCACTACATAGCATAAATGTTTCTGACTTAAAAATGTGACCAATGAACATTTTGACCAAGCAGTTGAGGGCGGAATCAGTTCAATAAGATCTCTTCGTCACAGTGTCTTTTTAGTAGTGAGCCATCACTGGTAGGCTCTAGTCCGTGTCCTTTCGTTGGCGCTGTTGAGCACCGGCGGTGGAGCTATAGGTCCAGCTCGGTTCTATCCTTATGCGTTGCAGGGTGCGGTCAGTCCTCTGCTGTTAGACCACAGTCCTGTTCCCTAACCAATCCTTTTAGTGGCGCCTTAAGTTTGGCACCTATATTTCCGTGGCGTAACCCCATTTCCATCTAGATGCTGTTCTTCCTTTCAGCAGAGAGTCGCATGGAAAAGAGGGTGTGTTGTTTCGATAGTCGATGGGAGTGAGAGGGCGGAGTGGGGGCAGATTTCCTGGGACACACCAAAGGGACCAAGGGAGCAATGGATAACAAGCAAGCGGGCCCATCAATCGGGCTTGAAAAGAGGGACGGAGGCTCCAGGCACACGTGGGTTGGCGGACAGAGAGCTTCAGGACAGCCCTTCATCCTTTCTTTTACCGCCTTTGAGAGTGCTGCCTCGTCCCGTTTCTTGTTGTGCTGCGGCTCCACCTTTGGTCGAGGTCGCATGTGTCTCATGATCTGCAGCCACGCTGTGCGTCACGTCCGGCCCTTCTCCTCCGGTGATTGAGTATCTTTAAATGGGTAAAAACAAGTTTTAGAGACCTGGCAGGAGAAGAGATTTTTACATTTGAATTCCACTCGCAATCCTAGCACCTGGCGTTATGCTCATTGGTCATAGTCAGAAGTCTATTACCATGAAGTAAGTAGGTGGGTATTTCTACTGCGTTCGCACCAAGTCTAATCGGCGTTCGTTCATGACATATATGGACAGAGGTCAGACTCTTATCACCTGCGTATTTCAACAAAAACCCCAAGATTGACAACATTCAGGGGAGACTCGTCCTTCTAACCCGAGCCTTAACAGTCTTACATTTCCCTTTAGAGCTGGCTAACTCTTTCAAACAGAGCGGGGGTGCAATCATTGAAAGACAGGGTCAAACAGGTTTTTCTCGAGGGGCGGCAGTTACTCATGGTCATCAGATATATATATCGGGGACAGTAGCTGGGGTCAATCAAGTGGGGCGGGGACGCTTCGGGCATTCGCGCTTGGGGCAAAGGGGGTGGGGCAATCTGGGCATTGGGGGTCAATCTGGACCTTGGCGCTTGTCTCTAACAATAAAAATTAGGATGCCATTGACATATAGTCCCCCTTATAAAAGGGCCAGATTAGGGGACCTTAGTCGTCTCACCTGTCCTTTCTTTCTTAGCCAATTCGAGTTCATTCATTTTGTAGAAAGGAGAGGTAGTAATATGGCAAATCACAATCATTTTATTATCTGTCAATTTCACCGAACACCTTTGTGTTCACAGAGTATCCAATCAGACTGGTGCCAGCGGGGCACAAAATATATACAAAAAAGGAAGATGGAACAGGGGGACTCTCGTAGAGAGTGAGAGTCGTCCGCAACCTAAACGAGCTATTCAGTACACATATGACATGTAGAGAGAGAGAGAGAGAGAGAGAGAGAGAGACAGATAGAGGGAGAGAGGGAGATCGAGGGGAGAGAGAGAAAGAGACGTGTACGGCAACAGGTCGTTTAGTGCATTCATAACACAGAACGGTAGGGGTCAGGTAACACGGAAACACAAGACAGAGGGAGGACATAAAACTCGTACATTACATACACACAAACTCAGACAGGGGAAGGCAGTACATGTGTTACATACAAAAAGGGTTCATGACAAAACATAAAACAGTTATTGGCCAAAGAGAACTTCTGCATGCTGCGCATCTTTAGTATCCTATTTATCTATGTGCTTAGCTCTTTTTACCTTTTTCCTCCTTTTTCTCTCATTTACTATCTTCGTGAGTGTTCTCAGTCGCTAATACTTACACCATGGTCAGTCGATCTGAAATTAACCTGGTCGCGCTATTTACCCATGGTTGGATCTTAAACCATTTTTCAGTTCCTTCCTTTGGTGGGAAGTTCTCCAGGCTGAGGCAACGGCAAGTATTGATCGGGAGATCAGTCGGACAGCTTGGCTAGATCTATAATGTGAGAAGGGGGGGGGGGGGCAGTATTTTTGAACATCAGCAACATTTCTAACTTCCCAGACGGCAGCAGCCTTGGTAACCCTAACTCTTGCATTTTTCTTCTGTCCTTTCCCTACCTAGTCAAACGTCTAGTTACATTCTTTAACGTGTTATCTCAAGTCAATTTTCGTCATACAGTACCCGTCAAGTCTCTATGTCAGTCCATCCTCCCAGCCGGTCTAACGTGCTAATTTCCAGTCAATTTCCGTCATACAGTACCCGTCGAGTTTTTATGTCAGTCCATTTTCTCAGTCGCTATGCTCTAATGGAGGAACAGTCATATTTAAGTCTATGTCTCTAAAAACTTATCGTTATAACGACTAAACACATATTCCCTCTTTCCCCTTTTCGTCGGTGGTCCAACCGTCGCTCTTCCACACTTCAGCCGACGTTCTGACGTGACCTGCAGAAGGGAGGAAAAGAAGGGGTGGGGGGGGGGCAGCATTCAAAGCACATCATCATGCAGTAGTTCGAAAATGTTTTTACCTACCACATACTCGCCCTATCACCTCGTACTGCATTCCCTTGCCATCTCGGCGTTTAAGCCCAGAGGGACCAGTGGTGTCAGATAGATAATCATTGATGATCTGCGTATCTACATGAGCTACTTGGTCGTAACCCTCTTTATCGGGTGCAAGGGTGTCAGTCAGGTGGCATTTCTGCGGTGTCATTTTAAGGGTCTAAAACACTTTTCCGGCTGCTTGTGGCACATAATGTAGCTGCTAAATATCTGATCCCTTGTGATCTACATCCTTCATCATACTTACTCTTCGCTCACAGTAGTAAGGCATTCCAAAACTCATTAATACAACTGCTACGACCATGCTTTCTTCTTCAAAATACTTTTAATAAACGGAATTGGTGGCAGTTCATTGCATAAAAGTGCAGCAGTGCAAATAAAATCGTATTAAAATTTCCTTACAGAGCAAACATGATGCATGTCAAGAATTCATTTTCAATTAATTAAAAAATTCATTTATCCAATACTCATTCGTTATCTAAGTTATACCAATTCATTTTCCAAATCATAATCAGTACCCACCCTAAGTCAATTCATTATCCAAGCACATACTCAACGCCCTTCACATCTACTTTCATTATCCAAAAACTGCACATAGATCTCGGGGCAACAAGCTGCGCAATCAGGGTGCAACAAAGTTTATTCAAATACGTTTTATTTTGTGGCGGCGCCATTTTGGGCGAGGTCAGGCAGGTTCCGGTATAGTCAGAATGTCTTCAATGACTCATGGTTGGACCAGAACCTTCCGTTGGTAGTTCAAAAAGTTTTGCGTAATGTGGTAACAGTCTAACAATATGGACCATCAGTCAAAGAGTGGGGAGGGCGGCAACAATTTTCCTACCGGGTCACTCTGGTGTTCCACCGGAACTGAACAAGTCTGTACCTTGGCTGTGTTTTAGCCATTTCCAAACTGAGGCTGGCGCCGGCAGGAGTGCGTCGATGTCGCGGTTCCCAGTGAGGGGGACGGGGGCACCCATGCGGAGGGGTCGGGGGCCCCCCCGGCTCTCATAGAATCTTCAAAGTCGAGGAGAGAAGGCATGGGGCGTGTGCCCGTCCCGGGCAAAAGACCGCTTTTCGATGTGGACCCTCTTTAAGTAAAGAGCGTTGGGGTGTCGCTGGAAGCCTCCACCTGGAGGGAGGTGGGGGGGGAGGCCCGTTCGCGTCACCTCCCCCTTCCAGCGACCCCGCGCCGTTCCTCGGCTCCGCCGCTTCGATATTGGCCGTGCTGGCTATTGAAGATGGGGGGGGGGTCGGTGGCTGAGGCAAGACAGCCCCCCCCCGTGGCCTGCAGGGCAGCAGAGGAGGAGAGAAGGAGAGGCCATCACGGTTTTCTGGGCCGTCCGCCCCACAGCCTCCCCCTCCGACTGCGTCCAGGCGAGCCCCGCATGACTCGAGGCCTCGCCTACCGGATGGGCGTAACCGCGGACCTGTAGCACTTCGGGAGTTTCCGGGATGGGGGTAGGTACCTATTGATTTGTATCTATTTCACGTGACCGTTATTTGGGCGTGGTGGGCAATGAGGCAGACATGTTTAGGGCAGGAATAGGCAACGGAACCTAGCTACCTCGTGGCTTGCCTGCTGTCAAACTTGTCTTCCCTCGCCATTTGTATGTTTCTTATTACGGGTTGTTTCTAGCATTTCTTATTTTATTTTTAGCGAAGTTGATAACTCCTCAGTGGCCTACTGATTTCGCTCAACTCCTTTTCTTGTATTTTTATGCCATAACCTATTATAAGCTATAGCGACTAGTCCATGCTTAGTGAACATGTCCTTATTAGGGGTGCCCTCCAGTGGAGCTGGATGGTTCATCTCTAATAAGCGGTCCGGGCTAAACAGGCTACCAACCAGTGGGGAGAAGACAGGCATGACGGTTTTTACACCGGGGACAAAAGTCTGCACTACCTATCTTATCACGGCGGGCAAAGACTAGACAGAATATTTCTATTCTCCGTTGTTTGCCGGCGGTGAATACCTCAAACGAACCAATACCGAATAATCGGCCAATCAAACAATTCAGTGGGGAGAATAAGTGGGCACGAAAAGTTATCGCTACCCACTCTTTCTCTACCTGCAAAGAGAGACCTTGTTCTTCCCTGTTTGCAGACAAAGAATCTCCAGACAATAATCCACGAACGACAGTTCGGGAAACAGTGGGGGAGGAAGATAGGCACGACGGATTACAACGGGGACAAAAGTCTGCGTTACCTATCCTTCACTGCTTGCAAAGAGAGAGCCTGTTTGTTTTTCCCCGTTTGCAGACAGTGAATCTCCAGAGGTTTCAACAAAGCGTAATACTAGTATTATCCAAACAAAACAATCTTTTCTTAATTTGTCGTGTCAACACGACCTTACCCGGACCGCATGGACGGTTTCCTGTCTCCTGGATCCAGCGCCCGATCGTCCTCTCTTCTTCGTGATGCCCGTGGCACTCCTGATGGTTCCCAGTCAGGACCGTGGATCACTCGAGAGAGGTCTGTTCAGAACTAGTGAAGGTCGGATGATCGGCTGTCAGACGAGGGTCTATCGGACATGAGCTCTTCCCGATCGTTGCAGTCGTTCACTCTGTCATCGGGACCTCTCCCACTGGATCCACGTGTCGCTGATGGGCCCCACGCTTTGGGACGCCAATTGTAGAAAAAGGTAGGGCTAAGACCTTTCTCAAGATTTGCCCGGCGCTAACCGCCCTTGTACCATTCAAGTTTACCAAGCAATGAGGCAGGCGCCGGAGACCAGAAGGCAGGAAACAGAAGTTTATTCCGACGGAGCAGAACACATCAGATCAGACAACAAGGTATCGTCTCGAGGTGCTCTAACAAGTGAGCTGAGACTCAGCCTTTTATACCTTACAAAACACTTGGCATTACAGTCACAGCATTGTGAAACAAAGAAAAGATAACCCCATAATCCTCGTGTCCATCCTACCCCACATGTGTTCATAATAGGGACCCTTGACCTGCTGATAAGAGAGGGGGCAATGACGCAGCTGAATGTTCCGCTGATTAGTTGGATGTGTGCGCCTGATCGTAGCCCAGGGGGTGGGGAGACCAGGATCAATAGTGGGTCCTTTGAAGAGGAGTGACTTCATACAATAGAGGGCAGTAAATGGTATCTCCTGGCTTAGGCGATGGCCTCGGACATGTGTGGTCAGTCGGACTCGGGGGAAGGGGTCATCAAAGGAGTGGTATTCATGCCGCGTGGACAATCGAGCGCGGAGGGAAGGCTTGTCAACAGAGGGGCATTCATGGAAGGAAAGGAGGTGTTGGTCAGGCGCGGCCGTGACTCCCAAGGACAGGGTCTTGCAGAAGGAGAAGGTTTATGACTTGTCCATGTGAGGGAGAAGGAGGGGGTCAGGGTGCGCGCAGGGTCAGAGTCGCACAGAGAGAGAGAGAGAGGTCTTATGACCCGTACATGAGAGAACAGGGGCAGTCAGATACAGCTGGGGGGCTATGTCAGCTGAGGCGAAGGATGCCTCTTCAAGAGGGAAATGGGGGGGGTGCCTGGGTCAAGCAGGAGGGTTGCCTTTCATAGCAGGGTCGCGCAGAGTGCTGGGTTTCATGGTCTATGCATGTGAGAGTGGGAGGGGGGTGCTCAAATGCGCGCAGGAGGGAAGCCAGTGATTCTAATGAGTGGGCAAGAGGCCAAGGTGCCTAAAATGGCTGTCATGTACATATGGGCACGGGCTTTTACTGGCGGAGTGATACGGTCAATATTTTATGGTATTCATGGTGCATACAGGGAGAGGAGTGGGAAAAAGGGAAATGAACGCTGCTTATGTACATCAATTTTTCTATTTTCCACAGTGCTACACATATACATCCTGTTACACACTGACAGACATCCAAAAGTTACTCACACACATACTCACACATGCAAATAAACTATTGAACATCCATTTTTTTGCATATACAACTATACACACACTAGCACATTACTTCTAAGAAAACTTACTCATACTTACTCTCCTAAACAATCACTTATAGAAACACATACTTATTTAAGCAGGAACTCTTTCAGTCTCTCACTCTCACATATACTCACTTATATACATTAATACTCACATATACTAGATTAAAACATATGTAGTTACTCATAAAGACACTAGTGAGGCAGGCATTCACTCACTAACACACACATATACACACTCATCCACCCATACAGTCCTGCACATATACTGTCTTCAAAACACATACAAACAGTGAGTCAGTCACCAACCCATGCAACCACTTATACTCAAAGTGAAACACTGATACATATTTTTAAATATTTAAAATTTCTCGCTAATATATGTATTCACTAAGGTACACTTTATAAGCCAGTTAACCAATGAATGAAATGAAATGAAATGAAATGAAAAGTAGATTTATAGAGCGCGGGTGCTGCCCAGAGGCGTCCAAGCGCTAATTCAATCAATATTTTATTACAAAAACATCCATTTACACACTTATTTAAACATTTATTCTTCCATAGACCTTTACAAATACATATATAAAACATATTTATTTCTCATAAAGACACACAAAACAAAAGCATCATCAAAAAACACTGGCCGCTTTTGCAAACAGAATCAGATTTCAAAGGAATCTTTAGTGAAATACCCATATTTGCTTTTAACAGAGGAAGAAATCTGGGCGAAATTATCAAACAACGTTAAAGCCTACCACAAGTGCAGAAATTTAAACGAACGATTCCATGTAGAAATTGTGGAAATTGTAACAATATCTTACAAGGTAATACTATTACCCACCCGATGAGGGGTCACAAAATCAATTTGAAAGTCAACTCTACATTTGACAAAACGAATATTGTTTACATGATTAAATGTCCTTGTGGAAAGGTGTATATTGGTCAGACTGAACGTAAGTTTAAAATAAGACTGAATGAACATAAAAGCAATATTAGAACCAGGGCATTAAAATCTGTTGTGGCAACCCACTTCATCGAAGCTAATCATCAAATCAACCAGATCAAAGATTGTGTGTTGGAAACAGTAGAAAAGCGAGCTGACAGAGACAATAGAAAAACTTTGCTTAAAAGAGAGAACTACTGGATATACAATTTACAAACATTGAAGCCAAACTGGATGAATGATAGAAAAGAATTTAATTGTTATCTGTAAATGATTGTATCTCCCATTATCAATGTTTGATGTTCATCATTTAGTTACCCATAAGACTAATGGATTGTGCAGACGTTGATCATGTAGGGTAACACTGGTTCGATTTAATGGACAGTTGTTCATTTACAACATTGAGATAACCATCCACTATTATAGATCGTATTTGCAGAGTGTAATTTAGTACCCACTAGATTTACCGTTTTATCACCTTTTCATATTATTTTCCCTACAGTTCCTCTTCGAGGAACATTGAGCCAGTTTCTTTATTCGTGTTTTTTAATTACAATCGCAGCATCTTACGAAAAGCCTATAACCATATTCACATTAATAATTGAAGCCCAAATCTTTATTGTTCCGATGTGCGGGAACATTCATTCCGTGAGGTTGTCTTACACCTTTAAATAACTCAGCAGCGCAAACTCGCTTACTTGGATTAACATTTCAATGCAAGATAGCGGTAAACCGGCGCGCTGGAGAATAATATTCTCAGCTGGTAAGCGTAAGAAATAGTGGGCTGATTTGCGATGTAAAAATGCAGCATAATGTTGTAGAGTCGTAGTATAGCATAAATTGTTATACCTGCACGCTTGGACCCTTTGTAAAATCCCATGGACTACAAGATCGAACAGCTGAGTATTCGGCATAGGGTAGACAGGATCGAGTTATTGTGCCTGAAGCTTTTTTGTGATAGAAACAGATGCTTAATATAACACGAAATGTATATATACCATGAGGAAATGATTTTTGGATTTAAGAAATAATTTACTGTACAGTTTATAACCAATGGATTAGATGGCAGATACAGACTATATTAACATGTGTTAATTGTTCATTAAGGTGTTTTTGTATATTTGTTAAATAAGGAGTAGAAATTGAGGAAGTTTTTGTTCTTCTTTCGTAGATTTCCCTGATGAAGGCATCATAGCCGAAATGCATTGGAATCATGAAATATGCAACTAAATACTCGTTTAGATTATAAACACAGATGTTAATATACGAGATGGAATGATAAAGCCTCATCAATTGTGATGAATTGAGTATGAATAAAATACTTTCAAGACACATAATATAAAGTTTATTCGAAGAACTTTTTTGGCAGAATTTTAGCATCCTTCTGTGCCCCTGGAGACACTAGCACATCTCGTGTTGGTGCAACCTTTCATATATTTAACTACTCCAGCACAGGGAGTAATCCTGAGGAGCACGAACCATTTTGTTTAAAGTATTTGAACAATACCAGTAGTGCGCGGTCTTAATATAGAAATTATTTTCTTCCTTAGCCATCCAGAGTGCCTCTGCTGGGTTTGTGTATTGCATGTATGGCTTTTTGATGACAGGGGCTGGGGAGGAGCAGTGGCTCTAGAGAGCCTGATGAGTCAGGGCTGGGCTGAATAGACTGGGGCTGAATTTAGAGTAGGGAGAGTAGATTTCCATTCACCTGAATGGGCCTGGTCTGCCTTCCACAATGCTGTCTCCACCTCCTGAGAGGAAGCTGCACCAGAGAGGACAGAACCGGTTTTGACCAAGCACAGGCTTTCTCTGCCACCAGACAACAAAGGATTTTGTAATATAAATATTGGGGCCCAGACCGCAGAACTTTAGATAATTTCTGGGAATCAAGAGGAACCTTTGCCAAGGAGACATGCCGGAGAAGGTGAGGAGGAATACTGCCCCTGTGCTGTTTGCTCTCTGGGGCTGGCCTGAAGTGGCTACTTGTTGCCAAGGAAAGGAGAAAAGGACTTTGCTGTTTGCTGTGTCCCCTGCTTGAATAAGATCTCCAAGGGCTTGAAACTGAGGTTCCCTCCCGTTCCGAAGTCTCAGGGACACAACAACTTCACCACCAGCTCCCCTGAACTGCCTTGCTGGGAGTTCTGACCTGCAAGGAGGTGCCTGCTGTTATTTTGGAAGGGG